>NC_057798.1:54106898-54112008 GCF_018294505.1 Triticum aestivum | reverse complement strand
CAATCCACCGCTGCCGGCCCTCCGCTAGGCAACAAAAATCCTAATTTTTTTTACTGATGGCGCACCGCTAGGGGGTGCACCATTGCTATCCAAAAAAAAGATTACTAATGGCGCACTGCCAGGAGGTGCACCATTGCTATCAGAACAAAATTTACTAATGGCGCACCGCTATGGGGTGCGTCATTACTAACCTTCCCCCCTCTAGCTAATCCCCCTTCGCCCGATCCCCTTTCCCTCCCTCGCTAGATCCCCCTTCCCTCCCTCGCCACACCTGCTCCGCGACCCTCGGGCCCGCTCTGACGATCCCCACGCCCGCTCCACACCCGCTTTGACGACCCCCGCGCCTGCTCCGACGATGACGAGCACCGAACGGAGCCGAGGTGGCCCGTGCGCTCGCCATCGAGCTCGTCTTCGCCGTGCACATTGTCGTCACTGCCATTGATTTCCACCACTCTGGTCCGTCCCCTGCCGCCCCGACCTCGCGGTGAGCTCATCTCCCGATTCTCCCGCTTTTCCCCCTCAATTTGTCGTCATAGACGTAGCCCCACGAGGACTAGTCGCCATGGCCGGAGTTTGGCCCGTCCGTGGCCGTGGTCACGCCCGTATGCCCGTGCTGCTCCAGCCCACGCACGCCCAAAGCCACCCGTGCGCCCCCCCCGCTGTGTCCCCTGGCCGCGCCTGGCCGCGACTGACCATGACGGCCATCCCCTGGCCGCGCCCCGCACGTGCTACCGCTGCTGCCTCCAACAGGTGTTGTTATTGGCACTGCAGCTACTGCAGCCATCGCTGCTGCTTGCTTTACCCACTACTACTGCCGTCGCTGCTGCTCTGCCTCCAACAGTTTCAGTAGACGGCAGTTAATCTAATTATGTGATGATGATGTGTTGATTTTACCAGCTTTTAGCCGTAGCAGAGTAGAAGACTTGGTGCTTTTTATGGTGCTACTGTTGCTAGCTGAGCTGCTCAGTGTGTGGGGCTAGAGGTGTTGTTCTTGTAGTCACAGTTTCAGTTGAGCAATGAATGAGTCCAGTTAGTGGTCTATGTGATGATGATTAGTTGATGAGGCAACAAGGTTTAATCTACTCTACCCTGTCTGTTGTTATCCATGTGGAGCTGCAGCTGTGACTGTTAGGATGAAGTAATAGTAAATGTTTGATCGGTACCACAAAGACTGGGAATGATGTCTCTCACATGCATGTGTGTGTTGCTTTTGTTTCTGCTGAACTGTCTAAGGTAGATAAACTGAGCATTGTGGCCATGCTTGATGCAGGAGCTCAAGAACCTGCGGCCGTAACTCTACACCCACCAGAAGCAGATGTGAGTAGCCACCTCTGTTGTTCCTCCTCTCCTCCATTAGAACAGTTGATCAGTGTAAAGTAGTCTGAGTTAGAGAAATGTTGATCAGTGTTATGAGTGTTGGCCAAAAAGCTCTGTCAGTAGCTAACTGCCTCATGTACTTCTCCGTGAACTGCTATGTGGTGCCGCTCATGGATGATGGTAGGAATTTATGCAAATATTCAGAGACACAAAATATTGAAGTTGTTGTAACTGATTACTTTCCCAAGTGAGAAAAATACATTCTATTCTACCTATTTCATACTCAGTGATTGTTGCAGCAAAGAAATGCATAGCCGATGTTCAATGGTCCCAGAAATGGCAGTACCCTAACAACTGTTCTGCTCATGATCTTATTTTTATTTATTTGATGAAAGTTGGTTCTTTTCTTCCCAAGTTCACAAAAATTCTTTTACATTTCTAGTGGTTGCCAAAAGCATAATATGACCAGGACAAACATAAACTTTGAGGCTGAAAGGAAATCAAGTAATGAACCACATAGGTATAGAAGGTAAACAAACTATGCTAGTTGAGAATGTACCTCAGGAGTCGATCAGAAGTGCGGCGTCTCAATATTTCCTGAAAACCCATGTTGGCTAGGATAATTTGCTTTTATTACCTTATTTACACCAAGTTTTAGTGTAACACCCACGATGCGGCTATATCTCCCATGTGTCGAAGCACGACTTAGAGGCATAACCGCATGGTGGTTTTGTCGCAAGAAGAGTCATCTTCACACAATCCCATGTAATGAACAAGAATGGGATAAAGAGAGTTGGCTTATAATCGCCACTTCACACAATACATAATTTAAGTTCATACATCATCCAAATACACTCATAGACCAGCTACGGTCAAGTTCAAATGAAAAGAAGACAACCCCAAATGCTAGATCCCCGATCGTCCCGACTGGGCTCCTCTACCGATCATCTGGAAACGATACATAGTAACGACCAAGGGCCTCATCAAATTCCCACTTCAACTCAGTTGCGCCATCTGCGCCAGTATCCTCGGCACCTGCATCTGTTTTGGTAGAATCTGTGAGTCATGGGGACTCAGCAATCTCACACCCGCGAGATCAAGACTATTTAAGCTCATAGGTAGGAAAGGTGTAATATGGTGGAGCTGCAGCAAGCACTAAGCGAATATGGTGGCTAACATACGCAAGTGAGAGCGAGAAGAGAGGCAACGCGTCGGTCGAGAAGCTAGAAGCGATCAAGAAGTGATCCTGAAACTACTTACGTCAAGCATAACACAAACCGTGTTCACTGCCCGGACTCCGCCGAGAAGAGACCATCACGGCTACACACACAGTTGATGTATTTTTAAGAGGTCAAGTGTCAAGTTATCTAAAACCAGACGTTAACAAATTCCCATCTGCCTCATAACCGCGGACACGACTTTCGAAAGATTATATACCCTGTAGGGTGTCCCAACTCAGCCCGTCACAAGCTCTCACGGTCAACGAAGGAATAGACCTTCTCCCGGGAAGACCCGATCAGTCTCGGAATCCCGGTTTGCAAAACATTTCGACAATGGTAAAACAAGACCAGCAAAGCCGCCCGATGTGCCGACAAATTCCGATAGGAGCTGCACATATCTCGTTCTCAGGGCACACCGGATGAACACTACATACAACTAGAACCAGCCCTCAAGTTTCCCCGAGGTGGCGCTGCAAGTGGCTCTAGTTTGGACCAACACTCAGAGGAGCACTGGCCCGGGGGGGGGGGGTTAATAAAGATGACCCTTGGGCTCACGAAAACCCAAGGGAAAGGGCTTAGGTGGCAAATGGTAAAACCAAGGTTGGGCCTTGCTGGAGGAGTTTTATTCAAAGCGAACTGTTAAGGGGGTCCCATAAATCACCAAACCGTGTAAGGAACGCAAACTCAAGGAACATAACACCGGTATCACGGAACTAGGGCGACAAGAGTGGAACAAGTCACCGGGCATAAGGCCAGGCCTTCCACCCTTTACCAAGTATATAAGGTACATTAATTTAAACAGGAGATATTGTGATATCCCAAAATAACCAAGTTCCGCCCTGGAACAACCTTCATCTTCAACTGCAACTAACAACGCTATAAGAGGGGCTGAGCAAAAGCGGTGACATAGCCAATCAATGGTTGCTAGGACAGGTTGGTTAGAGGTTTGTCATGGCAATAGGTAGGCATGGTAAACAAAGGCAGGCAGGGCTAACATAGAGAAAGAGCGAAAACTAGCAAGCAAAGATAGTAATGATTTCGAAGGTATGGTCATCTTGCCTGCAAGGTTCTCAGAGTTGTCGAAGGCTGGATCCTCGTTAGCGTACTCAACAGGTTCATCATGCACGTACTTGTCTCCCGGCTCTACCCCAAAGCAAGAACACAAGCAAGGAACCACAATAAATCACAGTGCAATGCACAAGCATCATGATGCAATACATGTCATGATATGCGGGATGTGGTATGCAATGCATATGCGTGCTTCGGAAGGAAAGATGATGAACAAGGCATCAACTTGGCAAACCAAGTATGCCGCTGGAAAGATGAGATGATTTCGGTTGAAATCGATATAAAGATCACCGGATTCGGATGCACGGTTTGCAAATGGCAAGCAAGACAAGTATGGCACAAAGCTGCGATTAACAGCACGATGCTACTTAGCATGCAACAATAAACTATGCTACAGCACCCGAACATGAAAAAAAAGCATATGGAGATCATCTACAGGAGATGCTTTACAAAAGAGGAACACTGATCTACGGCTAATTCACATCATAATAGGTTCAAACAAGTATGGAGAAAGTGCATAAAAATATCAGGTTGGACTTGGCATAAACAACACCACGAAGCAATGTTCAGAGCAGGTTATCAACATGCTACAGGAACTTATAATAGCAAAGCAAGGCATGGCATGAATCTACTCAAAGCATAGATCAAAAGTCCCTTACTGACCATAAGCCAAAAAGGATCAGAAAATATGATGTCACCCACGTAAACATAGCAAGTTTCGTTAACAGATTTCAGCAAACAAAGCATGGCATTGAAATAATTACGGAGGCACCTTTGTGAGCTCGATGCACGCACTACAGAGCACCTCATGATAAACTAAGCATACATCCATCAATAAGACATGTCATAGAAGCTATACATGGCAAGAAACAACATCATAGTATATCCGGACCAACTACAACAACCTCGGCCAAATTGATTAACATGTAAACAATCTGCCAGGAATCATTTTGAAGCAAAAGTAGAGCACGAAAATGACATACTAGACTACTCCATAATTGCAACCAGGACCATGGATGGATAGAGAAAAACCATGTTGCAAAACACCCTTACTGAAGTATCTCAAATAATGCATGGATCTCTCTGTAGCAACATGTTTACATGGCATGAAAATTACAGCAGAACAGGAACTAAAATCAGCGTTAACACGAAGCCTAGTTTGCATGCTTGTGCTAGTCACCACATTGATCACAAAAATAAATGGTAAGCACCTCTGTAAAGAAGACATATCCTAGTTCAAAACACATTTAGGGACCAAGTCCATAGGATGCACACGTCAATCATGGCAAAAATGACAAAAGAGCTCGTGCTGATAAGAATCTGAAACTAACATTATGAAGCCCTCTTCCAATAGCATTTCGGGCATCAAGATTACCTCAAATGCAAATTATGCAATGGAATGAAATGATGTACTCTTCGAGACGAACAATTTTACATATTACACGGCCAAAACGGAGCTACGGGTGCGAAGATGCGATGCGACGAAGATGCAATGATTTTAACAG
>NC_057798.1:54097129-54106553 GCF_018294505.1 Triticum aestivum | reverse complement strand
GCCACGTGGCAGCGGGCGATTCGTCCGAGCGGGGCGGGCGGACGTGTCCGGCCGTCCGGATTTCGTCCGGCGGCGCGGAGAGGGAAAAATTGCTAGGGTTTGCGTGTGAATTTCGGAGGGGGAGGCATATTTATAGGTAGAGGGAGCTAGGAGTCTCCAAATGAGGTGCGGTTTTCGCCCACACGATCGTGATCGAACAACCGAGAGCATGGAGGGGAGTTAGATGGGTTATTGGGCTGTTTTGGAGGGGTGTTGGGCTGCAACTTAAAAGAGGCATTTGCGGGAGTGCAGTTAACCGTTGGAGTACCAAACGAGCTCCAAATGACCCGAAACTTGACAGGTGGTCTACCGGTGCTATACTAGGGCCACTTGGCAAGGCTCGGTCCATTCCGAGAACGTTCAACACCCGCACACGAAAAAAGACAAGAGGGGTGCGCCGGTGCATGTGGGAGTGTCGGATTGCAAAACGGACAACGGGGAAAATGCTCGGATGCATGAGATGAACACGTATGCAAAATGAATTGCACATGATGACATGATATGATATGCATGACATGAATAAAATCCAAAACAAAAAGACAAAACCCAACCACGGAGGGAATATCATATCACTTAGCCAAAAATGGCAAGAGTTGGAGTTACAAAGATGGAAAGTTACATCCGGGGTGTTACAACACTCCACCACTACAAGAGGATCTCGTCCCGAGATCTAGGACTGAAAGAACTCCGGATATTCGGAACGGAGGTGATCCTCGCGCTCCCAGGTGGCTTCTCGGTCGGAATGGTGTGACCACTTCACTTTCAGGAATTGGATTGACTTGTTGCGAGTCTTGCGCTCGGTTTCTTCAAGAATAGCAACGGGATACTCATGATAAGAGAGATCTTCTTGGAGGTCGATCTCTTCGAAGTTGATAGTGCGCTCAGGAGTCTTGAAGCACTTGCGAAGCTGTGACACGTGAAACACATCGTGCATGTTCACAAAGTTGGATGGAAGCTCAAGTTGATAGGCGAGGTCGCCTCTTTTGCCGATGATCTTGAAAGGACCCACGTATCTAGGGGCAAGCTTCCCTTTGATACCGAAGCGACGAGTGCCTTTCATTGGAGAGACGCGGAGGTAGACATGGTCTCCGATTTCAAAAGCCAAGTCACGGTGCTTGCTATCATAGTAACTCTTCTGTCGCGATTGCGCGGCTTTGAGGTTCTCACGAATGACTTTGCACATTTCTTCAGCTTCTGTGATCAAGTCGTTGCCAAGAAGTTGGCGTTCACCTGTCTCAGACCAATTGAGAGGAGTACGGCACTTTCTGCCATAGAGAATTTCGAATGGGGCCTTGCCCAAACTCGCTTGGAAGCTGTTGTTGTAGGAGAACTCGGCATATGGAAGACAATCTTCCCACTTCATACCGAAAGAGATGACACAAGCCCTGAGCATATCTTCAAGAATTTGATTGACTCGCTCGACTTGGCCCCTTGTTTGAGGATGGAAAGCTGTGCTGAAACGAATGTTGGTGCCCATGGCCGTCTGAAAGGAGTCCCAGAACTTAGAAGTGAAGATGCTTCCACGATCTGAAGATATCAATTGTGGAATGCCGTGCAAGGAGACAATTCTGGAGGTGTATAGCTCTGCCAACTGAGCTGCTGTGATAGATTCTTTGATAGGAAGAAAATGAGCCACTTTGGTAAGCTTGTCAATGACAACAAAGATAGCATCATTTCCACGCTTGGACTTAGGAAAACCAGTCACGAAGTCCATCTCGATATTGTCAAACTTCCATTCCGGAATAGCAAGAGGTTGGAGGAGACCAGCTGGTCATTGGTGTTCTGCTTTCACTCTTCTGCAGACATCACATTCATTCATGAATTGAGCAATCTCTCGCTTCATTCGAGTCCACCAATATGACTTCTTGAGGTCAAGGTACATCTTTGTACTTCCAGGATGAATGGATAGGAGGGAATTGTGTGCCTCATTCATAATGACCTTTCTCAGATCACCTTTTGGAACTACAATTCGATCCTCGAAGAAAAGAGTATCTTTGTCATCCAAGCGATAGCACTTGTATATTGGAATGCCCTTGTCAATACCACGTTTCACCTTCTTCACCATGGTATCCAGGAGTTGTGCCTCACGAATTTGATCTTCCAAAGTAGGAGAGACTATGAGGTTGGCAAGAAAGCCTTGAGGAACAACTTGAAGATTCAGCTTGCGGAAGGCTTCACAGAGATTCGGTTGAAACGGCTTGAGAATTAGACTGTTGCAATAAGCCTTTCTGCTCAGAGCATCTGCAATCACATTCGCCTTGCCAGGAGTATATTTGATACTCGGATTGTACTCCTGAATCATTTCGACCCATCGAGTCTGCCTGAGGTTAAGGTTGGGTTGAGTGAAGATATACTTGAGACTCTTGTGATCGGTGAAAATGTCCACTTGCCTTCCCAATAAGAGATGTCTCCATGTTATCAATGCATGGACAACTGCCGCCAACTCAAGATCGTGAGTGGGGTAGTTCTTTTCATTGGGCTTCAACTGACGAGAGGTATAGGCCACAACTTTCTTCTCTTGCATCAACACAGCACCGAGACCTTGAAGGGAAGCATCACAGAATACTTCGAATGGCTTGGATTCATCTGGAGGAGTCAAGACAGGAGCTGTGACTAGCTTCTCTTTGAGGGTGTTGAAAGCGACGTCACACTCAGGCGTCCAGACATACTTGACATGCTTCTGGAGGAGGTTGGAAAGAGGCTTTGCAATCTTAGAGAAGTTCTCAACGAATCTTCGACAATAGTTTGCAAGACCGAGAAAACTGCGGAGCTGCTTGACATTCTGAGGAGGTTCCCAATTCACAACTGCAGAAACCTTCACCGGATTAACAGCAATTCCCTTGGCAGAGATGATGTGACCAAGATAAAGAACTTCATCATGCCAGAACTCACATTTGGAAAACTTCGCATAGAATTGATGCTCTCTGAGCTTGTCGAGCACCAATCGCAAATGTTTGGCATGATCCTGCTTATTCTTGGAGAAGACCAAAATATCATCGAGATACACCAGAACAAATTCATTGGTGTAGGGGTTGAAGATAAAGTTCATCATGCGAGAGAACATTGGAGGAGCATTGACAAGGCCTAAAGACATGACAGTATATTCATAAGAACCATAGCTTGTTCTGAATGCTGTCTTGGGGATATCTTCTTCACGAATGCGAATCTGATGATAACCCATACGAAGGTCAATCTTGGAGAAGACTTTAGCACCTTTGAGTTGCTCGAAAAGCTCATTGATGTTGGGAAGTGGGTACTTGTTCTTGATTGTCTTCTTGTTCAATGGATTGTAATCGATGCAAAGTCGGTCCGTGCCATCCTTCTTCTGGACAAAAAGAACTCCACAACCCCATGGGGAAGAACTTGGTCTGATCAAACCCAGACGCTCTTGTTCATTGAGCTGCTTCTTCAATTCCTTCAGCTCCTTGGGTCCAAGCTTGTATGGACGCTTGCAAACAGGTTCTGTTCCAGGCTCAAGATCAATAACGAACTCGACTGGCCGATGAGGAGGCATACCCGGAAGCTCTTCTGGAAAGACATCTTGGTACTCACAAACGACTGGAATTTGAGAAATAGCATCCAATTCGCCCTTCTCATTGAGAGAAAACAACCGAATGGTTTCATCGCGAGCAGCATAGATGATAACATCCTCAGAAGGGTGTGTCAATTGAATTTGCCTGGCAGCACAATCAAGCTGAGCCTTGTGCTTAGAAAGCCAGTCCATCCCAAGAATAAGATCAATATCAGAATCGCCAAGAACAACTGGAGAAGACAAAAATTTATAGTCGCCCATCTTGATAGAAACATCTGGGACGCAATTATTAGAAGTCATCTGCTTGCCAGGGGACACAATCTTCAACGGGATAGGAATCTTTTCCGTCACAAACTCATGCTTGGCAACAAAAGGTCTTGAAATGAAAGAATGCGATGCACCAGTATCAAATAAGACTTTTGCAGGAATATCATTAACAGGAAGATTACCGATGATCACATCTGAAGAATCCTCTGCCTGAGCTGCATTCAACATGTTCACCTTTGCAGACTTTGGATTATGCTTAACCACTGCATTGCTTGAAGATCTCACAGGAGGAGGAGGAGGAAGGCGCCTTTTATTCAAGCATTTGTTCGTGTAGTGGCCTTTCTGCTGGCACTTGTTGCAAGTCACTTCTGAGAGCGGACGGTGATAAGGAGCACTTGACCTTGGAGCTTGAGGCTGAGACTTGTTCTGATAGCTTGGGTTGGGTGGGTGGGAAGATCCACGAGCACCTGAGTTCTTCTGATGGTAAGGCTGACGAAACGGAGGAGGAGGAAGATAAAACTTATGTTGCTTAGCTGCCACTTGTGAGGAAGAAGAAGATTGCACTGCATCTCTGATTCTCTTCTTAGAAGCCTCACACTTGAGCTGAGCACCTTCTTGCTTGAGTGCCATATTGTAGAATTGATCAAACTGAGTAGGCTCAATAAGAACGAGAGCTAACTGCAAATCCTCTCTAAGGCCACCTCTGAACTGATAGATCATACTCTTCTCATCTGGAACATCTTGCTTAGCAAAGCGAGCAAGTTTCTGAAACTGCTTGTTGTATTCATACACTGACATGTTGCCTTGCTTGAGATTGCGGAACTCCTCACGCTTGCTCTCAACAACACTGGTAGGAATATGGTGAGCTTTAAAGTCCCGACATAAATCAGTCCAAGTAATCACTCGACCACCTCTGGAATCCTTGTATTGCTGGAACCAATCAGCTGCCTGATCCTTGAGCTAAAAAGAAGCGAACTTTACATAGTCTTCAGGCCTGACATTGCTGCAATCAAAATGCTTCTTGATATCCACGAGCCAATCATCGGCGTCTGTGGCCTCGGCACAGTAGCTGAAAGACTTTGGCTGATTTGCAAGGAATTGGTTGAGGGTTGGAAACTGAGGCTGATGATTGAACTGCCCTTGACCTTGATTCCCTTGGTTGCCTTGGCCTTGGTTGCGCTCTTGCATGAGCTGGATCATCATCTGAGCATGGGCGTTAGAGGCTGCCATCAAAGCTTGCCAAGCCTCCGGAGGCGGAGGTGGTGGTGGAGGGTTTGCCTGACTCCCATCATTGCGTTCCGGATTCTGACGCGTTGGCGGAGCCATCCTGAAGAGGGTGACATCCGTTAGCATCTTGATAGACAGATAGACAAGTTGAATCAACGGATAGAAATAGCAACATATAGTCTTCACAATAAACATTCGAACAAAGATGAACGAATGAATTCCAAAGTAAACGTCACACGTCCATTAAGGTGAGAAGCCACTTGAATAGAGATTGATGAATGAAATAAACAAGGTACAACTGGAACAAATAAGTGGTAAGGATTACCCAATCACAAACCAAATATCTGCGGGAAGAAATGCTAGAGCTACTTGAATCCCACCTATAAACTCCCGAAACTTTCTGGTTATGCAATCTGGTGTTGGGGATACAGGGGAAGCACAATATCTCACCCAAACTAACAATCCCTACATCCAGCTGTATCCAGCCATCAACACATAACCAAGAAACCTTCGGAAGTCGTGTACCTCAACCTTCGAAAAGCATCCGTTATACGAGTTATGGCAATACTCCCGAGCTCGCCCCAGTACTGGGTTATCGGGGTTATCTCACCAACAACTGCATAAAAGAGATTTTCGATGTCGGCAAAACTCAGGTATTCCAGAACTGCAACGATAAAATTGTGACGACAACACCTCGGAGCTCAACTCCCCGGGACACTGCCACAACCCCTAAATGTCAAGAGGCACCAAGAACAATGTTCTCGTCACAAAACCATCGGAACGATTCCAAGATACCCGTGTGAACCTAAAATTTTTTTTTTGTGAAAAATTGAGAAGAGGATAGTCAAAACATCTACGTCAGGAGACCTCACCAGAGCGACGAAGGGACTGAGGAGTAAAAAGAATCCTACTCTCCGATATATATAATCCTAAGACCCAAAACATTTTTGTTCTAGACTCAACATCGCCAGCAAACAATCAAGCAGGGGGCTCCTAAGTCAGGGATGGCTCTGATTACAAACTTGTAACACCCACGATGCGGCTATATCTCCCAAGTGTCGAAGCACGACTTAGAGGCATAACCGCATGGTGGTTTTGTTGCAAGAAGGGTCATCTTCACACAATCCCATGTAATGAACAAGAATGGGATAAAGAGAGTTGGCTTACAATTGCCACTTCACACAATACATAATTTAAGTTCATACATCATCCAAATACACTCATAGACCGGCTACGGTCAAGTTCAAATGAAAAGAAGACAACCCCAAATGCTAGATCCCCGATCGTCCCGACTGGGCTCCTCTACTGATCATCTGGAAATGATACATAGTAACGACCAAGGGCCTCATCAAATTCCCAATTCAACTCAGTTGCGCCATCTGCGCCAGTATCCTCGGCACCTGCATCTGTTTTGGTAGAATCTGTGAGTTACGGGGACTCAGCAATCTCACACCCGCGAGATCAAGACTATTTAAGCTCATAGGTAGGAAAGGTGTAATATGGTGGAGCTGCAGCAAGCACTAAGCGAATATGGTGGCTAACATACGTAAGTGAGAGCGAGAAGAGAGGCAACGCGTCGGTCGAGAAGCTAGAAGCGATCAAGAAGTGATCCTGAAACTACTTACGTCAAGCATAACACAAACCGTGTTCACTTCCCGGACTCCGCCGAGAAGAGACCATCACGGCTACACACACAGTTGATGTATTTTTAAGAGGTCAAGTGTCAAGTTATCTACAACCGGACGTTAACAAATTCCCATCTGCCTCATAACCGCGGGCACGACTTTCGAAAGATTATATACCCTGCAGGGGTGTCCCAACTCAGCCCATCACAAGCTCTCACGGTCAACGAAGGAATAGACCTTCTCCCGGGAAGACCCGATCAGTCTCGGAATCCCGGTTCACAAAACATTTCGACAATGGTAAAACAAGACCAGCAAAGCCGCCCGATGTGCCGACAAATTCCGATAGGAGCTGCACCTATCTCGTTCTCAGGGCACACCGGATGAACACTACGTACAACTAGAACCAGCCCTCAAGTTTCCCCGAGGTGGCGCTGCAAGTGGCTCTAGTTGGACCAACACTCAGAGGAGCACTGGCCCGGGGGGGTTAATAAAGATGACCCTTGGGCTCGCGAAAACCCAAGGGAAAGGGCTTAGGTGGCAAATGGTAAAACCAAGGTTGGGCCTTGCTGGAGGAGTTTTATTCAAAGCAAACTGTTAAGGGGGTCCCATAAATCACCCAACCGTGTAAGGAACGCAAACTCAAGGAACATAACACCGGTATCACGGAACTAGGGCGGCAAGAGTGGAACAAGTCACCGGGCATAAGGCCAGGCCTTCCACCCTTTACCAAGTATATAAGGTGCATTAATTTAAATAGGAGATATTGTGATATCCCAAAATAACCAAGTTCCGCCCTGGAACAACCTTCATCTTCACCTGCAACTAACAACGCTATAAGAGGGGCTGAGCAAAAGCGGTGACATAGCCAATCAATGGTTGCTAGGACAGGTTGGTTAGAGGTTTGTCATGGAAATAGGTAGGCATGGTAAACAAAGGCAGGCAGGGCTAACATAGCGAAAGAGCGAAAACTAGCAAGCAAAGATAGTAATGATTTCGAAGGTATGGTCATCTTGCCTGCAAGGTTCTCAGAGTTGTCGAAGGCTGGATCCTCATTAGCGTACTCAACAGGTTCCTCGTGCACGTACTCGTCTCCCGGCTCTACCCCAAAGCAAGAACACAAGCAAGGAACCACAATAAATCATGGTGCAATGCACAAGCATCATGATGCAATACATGTCATGATATGCGGGATGTGGTATGCAATGCATATGCGTGCTTCGGAAGGAAAGATGATGAACAAGGCATCAACTTGGCAAACCAAGTATGCCGCTGGAAAGATGAGATGATTTCGGTTGAAATCGATATAAAGATCACCGGATTCGGATGCACGGTTTGCAAATGGCAAGCAAGACAAGTATGGCACAAAGCTGCGATTAACATCACGATGCTACTTAACATGCAACAATAAACTATGCTAGAGCACCCCAAGATGAAAACAAAGCATATGGAGATCATCTACAGGAGATGCTTTACAAAAGAGGAACACTGAGCTACGGCTAATTCACATCATAACAGGTTCAAACAAGCATGGAGAAAGTGCATAAAAATATCAGGTTGGAAATGGCATAAACAACATCACGAAGCAATGTTCAAAGCAGGTTATCAACATGCTACAGGAACTTATAATAGCAAAGCAAGGCATGGCATGAATCTACTCAAAGCATAGATCAAAAGTCCCTTACTGACCATAAGCCAAAAAGGATCAGAAAATATGATGGCACCCACGTAAACATAGCAAGTTTCGTTAACAAATTTCAGCAAACAAAGCATGACATTGAAATAATTACGAAGGCACCTTTGTGAGCTCGATGCACTCACTACAGAGCACCTCATGATAAACTAAGCATACATACATCAAGAAGACATGTCATAGAAGCCATACATGGCAAGAAACAACATCATAGTATATCCGGACCAACTACAACAACCTCGGCCAAATTGACTAACATGTAAAAAATCTGCCAGGAATCATTTTGAAGCAAAAGTAGAGCACAAAAATGACATACTAGACTACTACATAATTGCAACCAGGACCATGGATGGGTAGAGCAAAACCATGTTGTCAAAACACCCTTACTGAAGTATCTCAAATAATTCATGGATCTCTCTATAGCAACATGTTTACATGCCATGAAAATTACAGCAGAACAGGAACTAAAATCAGCGTTAACACGAAGCCTAGTTCGCATGCTTGTGCTAGTAACCACATTGATCACAAAAATAAATGGTAAGCACCTCTGTAAAGAAGACATATCCTAGTTCAAAACACATTTAGGGACCAAGTCCATAGGATGCACACATCAATCATGGCAAAAATGACAAAAGAGCTCGTGCTGATAAGAATCTGAAACTAACATTATGAAGCCCTCTTCCAACAGCATTTCGGGCATCAAGATGACCTAAAATGCAAATGATGCAATGGAATGAAATGATGTACTCTTCGAGGCGAACAATTTTACATATTACACGCCCAAAACGGAGCAACAGGTGCAAAGATGCTATGCGACGAAGATGCAATGATTTTAACCGCAGAAAATGACTTAGTCGAAAACGGGGGAAAAATACAACCGGATCTGGATCTGGCCCGGGTCCGAGGTCGCCGGAGTCGGGGCTCGCCGGGGGGAGGAGGACGAGGCCGGGGCGGCGCGAGGAGGCTGGAGGGGAGGAGGGCGAGGCCGGGGCCCGCTGCTCCGGCCGGATCCTCGCCGGAGTCGGGCGGCGGCGACGCGGGGAG
>NC_057798.1:54086183-54096610 GCF_018294505.1 Triticum aestivum | reverse complement strand
GCGGGCGATTCGTCCGGGCGGGGCGGGCGAACGTGTCCGGCCGTCCGAATTTCGTCCGGCGGCGCGGAGAGGGAAAAATTGCTAGGGTTTGCCCGTGAATTTCGGAGGGGGAGGCATATTTATAGGTAGAGGGAGCTAGGAGTGTCCAAATGAGGTGCGGTTTTCGCCCACACGATCGTGATCGAACGACCGAGAGCATGGAGGGGAGTTAGATGGGTTATTAGGCTGTTTTAGAGGGGTGTTGGGCTGCAACTTAAAAGAGGCATTTGCGGGAGTGCGGTTAACCGTTGGAGTACCAAACGAGCTCCAAATGACCCGAAACTTGACTGGTGGTCTACCGGTGCTATACCAGGGCCACTTGGCAAGGCTCGGTCCATTCCGAGAACGTTCAACACCCGCACACGAAAAGAGACAAGAGGGGTGCGCCGGTGCATGTGGGAGTGTCGGATTGCAAAACGGACAACGGGGAAAATGCTCGGATGCATGAGATGAACACGTATGCAAAATGAAATGCACATGATGACATGATATGATATGCATGACATGAATAAAATGCAAAACAAAAAGACAAAACCCAACCACGGAGGGAATATCATATCACTTAGCCGAAAATGGCAAGAGTTGGAGTTACAAAGATGGAAAGTTACATCCGGGGTGTTACATTTAGTTAAACAATGATACTTGAATAATTTTGTGCTACTTCTGCTATGGTTTTGTGGACAATATTTGACCTTATGGTAACTAGTTGGTGTCAGGTTTTGGGTTTTGATTATTGGTATGAAGTACTGACAGAGGATCTTATTCACACCAAGTTTTAGTTAAACAATGGTACTTGAATGATTTTGTGCTACTTCTGTTGTGGTTTTGTGGACAGTATTTGAACTTAATGGTAACTAGTTGGTTATGAAAGCATGATACTGCTATAACTTTAGTAGTAAGCAGAATAGATTGTGCTGCAATAGCTCTAGGCAGAGCATGGCATGTTACTACCATAGAGGTACCCAAATATGTAGGTGTAGTTTGTGTTTTTATTTGTTCACATTGTCGCTGTATTGCTCAATTAGAGAATTAGTATTTATGAAGAAGAAGAATAAACCTGCTGCTGCTGCTATTATGCTTGTATTCACTGCTGCTGCTACTGTACTTGTGATGATGTTGTACTTGTGATGATGCTACTTGTGATCTTCTGAAATGACCCATTGGCGACTTCATTACGCGGGGATAATGATTTTGCAGGTACCCCGAGAGGCCTTTGAGTTTGCCGGAATGTCGATTAACTTCCGTTCCGGCAAATTCGGGTACTCCATATGTCCTATTTTCAGCAAAGGTCATGCTGAAATTTTCTATGCATTTTAGCATGACTTTGCTAAAAATAGGACATATGGGGTACTTGCGACTAATGCATGGGCCGGGGTATCTTAGTACTTAATTAAGTAGGATCAACTGGCCCTTTATTCTTGCTGCATTAAACCATAGGTGGCAATAGAGCCAAGTGATTAGGCCCAACTTAGAATTCTCCTTCCCTTTTCTTGATAGGGTGTATTATTAGAAGATACCCATATATATCAGTCAACCTAGGGTGCCTCAGCATCGATAAATCCTAAATGATGAAAACTTAACTTAGCATTTAGGGTGCCTTAGTGTCGACAAACCCTAAATTATAAAACCTTGGCTTTTAGGGTGCCTCAGTGTCGATAAAAACCTAAGTGATGAAAGCTTAGGCTTTTAGGGTGCCTCGGCGTCGACAAACCCTAAATGATAAAAGCTTAGCTTTTAGGATGCCTCAGTGTCGACAAACCCTAAATGATGAGACCATGATCTTGTTCCTTGACAATAACCAACTTTTTGACCAAACTTTTTTCCTATTTAGAGCGAAACATGGCCCACAACAATGAGGCCGGCGGTTCGGGCAAGCAATTCTGGGAGCTGTCCCAGGAGATGGAGGAAGAACCTCACCGCAATGAGGACGTCGCGGAAGACACCGATCCTGACTACACAACCCCTAGTGGCGTCGGGGATGACACCACTCATGGTGTCGCCGAGGATGCCACCACTGATGATGGCAGCGCACGCACAGATGGCAGCCAACCGAAGAGGCAACGAAAGGACCGGCGCCCGAACATGCTCATCACCATCAAGGAGGAATTTACTGAAGTGTCCTCCGACGGGCATCCAACGGCGCCCAAAGAATTAGTCAAGGGGTACTCGGTTCAGCTCGGGTGCATTCTCCGGAGCACCGTGTCGATCAACATCGAGAACCTAAGGCATCCTGACCTAGGGAATTTGCGCAGCCTCCTCTTCATGAAGCTGCACGAATGATACAAGTTCCCCGCTGACTTTGCAAACAAACGCCTCTCAGGGAATAAAGTGAACAGTGCCGCCCTCACGAAGATGAGCACGACCCTGTCTACTTGGAGAAGCGCGGTGAAGAGAATGATTGACAAAGGTGATAGTTATGAGAAGATCAAGGCGAAAAATCCTTCGATCAGCAAAGACGACTACAAGGAGTTCAAGATCAAGTGCGAGAGCAGCGCAACCGTGGAATCAAGTCAGTGGGGGAAAGAAATGCAGGACTTGAACTTAGGGGTCCACCAACTCGGTCCCGGCGGTTACAGAGTGGCGGAACCTATATGGGACAAGGCGTACGCAGAGCGTGCCGAGAAAGGCCTACCACCTCACTTCGAGAAATACCGTGACAAGCAGACCAGGAACTATGTCAGGGCCCGGTACAAGGAGGACCCGATAACAAAGGAGCTTACCACGGATGGGAACACCAAGGCGCTTGAGCGTGTTCTGGTAAGGCATGCACCCCCGCATAATTAGCTCCATATGGTTGCATTCTAATTAATGAAGCCAAATTTATAAATGGTTCACATTCCTTCCGTAGGAAACTGAAAGCAGTAGCGCGGGGTCGTCTCTGAGCTCCCCTTGGGACAACACTTTAAATAGGGCGTTGAATGTAATGAAAAACAAGGATAAGTTCAGTAAGCCGTCGTCAGCTGGTCGTGTGGCCGGCAAAGGCACAAAATGGTCGTCATACTATAAAGCTAGTGGGCGAAAGGAGAGAAAGACTAGCTCGGAAAGCCAGTTGCGCGAGGTTCAAGAACTCAAGGCACAAGTGGCGCAGATTCCGGAGACCGTCCAAGAGCAAGTGCAACACCAACTGGGAATGACACTCACCGCCATTGTACCTACCTTGATTGAGGTGCTCCAGGCGTGGATTACGGGCGGCCAACAGGGGTCACCCCTGGTTCCCAGCTTCACGGCCAGCAACTCGCACAACGCGCATATGGTGCCATTGGTGTCTCCGGCAGAGGCGGTATTGGTGTCTCCGGCGCCGGCACGGGCATTGGAGCTTAATGCACCCGGGTGTACACCGGCCGGCACCTCGGCAGCAAGCGGCCCCTCCGTCAGTTGGACGCTCGCCGTTGGCGGTGCCTCGACATTAGCTGAGCTCGACGCCATCACGGTAACTAAGCCTCTCGGCCGATGACTTCATCTCCTTGCCTTTGACTGGGCATCCCTGACACCCTTCATGTTTTTGCAGGGCGCTGTCGACGTTCCATGCACTCTCCTGCACTTCGTGGGCGGCGAGTTGATCAATGTCGCCAAGGGCAGAATCATTCAACCGGGCAACCCCATGTTCCATGGTAATCTGATGCCACCCACCGTGTATAGGGTTGAACTGGTTCGGGTGCTGCCAGGCTGCGACGAGTTGTTACCTCCGGTTTGACCCGCTGGGGCCGACGAAGATGATGTGATGACCCTCAGCGCCTGCGTAAGCTGGCCCCTGCTTTGGACGAAGAGCCAGATTCCTTTGGGGGCGGGGGACACCACCCCATGGACAACACCGCCAATCGTGCCGGCGCCAAGCCATGGCATGACCGCCGCAACACTACCGGACATGCCGGACATGCATATGGCACATGATCCGGACGACGACGACGATACATTTACCAACGTTGATAAGTACTTTGCCGAACATGGGTATGATGACGAATTCTTGGGGCCTCCTTCTCAAGAACCCAACCTTGCAAAAGATGACCGCGATCTAGCTGGTACTACGGAGAAACCCAATTGCAACAGGCGTCGTCTGGCGTTCAATTCTCAGGAGACGCCTCCAGCTGCTGCCTTCACCGAGCCTTAGATAGCCGAGGTTCGAAATATTATCAGCCCCAACACACTCAAGAAGGCGGTCTCTGAGCAGAACTCGATCCCATTACAACAGAAGAAGAAGGGACGGAAACGAAAAAATAACAAGGGCGGTGCGAGCCAGCCAGCATCGAGTATGATCCGTGCTGAGGACGGGCCACCTTCACCTAAGGATATCTCGAGGAGGGTGCATATGGCGGGTAGGCGGAAGCTACCGACTAATCTGCTCAATGTTGCAACCGGCGCTATGCGGAGTCTGCATGACAGTGTTCTTTCTTTGGAGAAGCGGCGTCTCTCCGAGAATGATGTGGCATACTCGGTTTTCGTGGCCAAGGTGCCAGATGGCAAGGGCTTTGTGGATAGCGCCATCGGGGATACGATCGTCCTGCAGTTTGATGACTTCTTCGCTATGTTTAACCTTCATCCGTTGCACTACACCTTCGTTCGGCTATTTTTGCTGAGTATGGAGATGCGGATCATTAGAGACAAGACCCCGGACATCATGATAGTCGACCCCTTGTACATGTGTGCCAAGATCTTGGGCAGCGCTGGGGACCGGCAAGTCACGATTTCACACCTCGAAGGCGTCATTCTGGCAAACCCAGATAAGGATAACTTCCTCGTGCCTTACTTTCCTGAGTAAGTCATCCCCTCGCCGCCCCGTAACATATGTTTTTTTAGATTTTGATCATTCTTTTTTTTTCTAACATTCCGTGTTTTGTGCAGTGACACACATTGCACACTCATCCTCTTAAGCCCGAAATATTCCATGGCCACGTATTTCGACTCGGACTGTCAGTCGAAGAAAGACTACACACATATCAAGAAAGTTCTTGATGATGTTCTCCCCAGCTATGCCAGATCTAGAGGCACCTTTAGCAGGACAATTCGTAGGTATGGCAAGCACGTGTTCACCCACAATACGACGTTCACCTGCGTCAAGCAGCCGCCTGGCAGTCAGAAGGATGCCTACTACGCCCTCCATCACATGCGGGCGATCGTACGGGACCATAATCACCTTCTGCTACCAAATAATCTCAAAGATTGGGCCACACGCTTGTCGGCAATCCAGGACGCGGACATCAGACAAGAATTCTATCGCATCCAGTCGGAGTTTGTGGAAATCATCCATCAAGATGTCCTTCGTACCTCGGGGCAGTTCTACCTCAGATATCAACCGTCCAACTATGAGATACAAACAACGCTACAAATGCAGGCTGACAACGCCCGCGATTTCATGACCATCACGAAAGACGGCGGCTTCATCCACACTCCGGTCCCTGAGTCGAGTCAAAAGTAGTGATGCTATGTAGTTCTGAAATGTCGATTGGCTCATATTGTAATATTAAACTTTGATGAACTTGTATGTCTCTTTGGTTTGGACAGTCGTTCAACTTATATGTAATCGATGCTATTTATTAGTAGGATCATGAATCGTGCTATTAATGTGTTGCTTTTCTATTCCGATCCTTTTGTTGCATACTTATATATTGCTTATGTATTGTTTGTGAATTGCTACTAACCTTTTGTTTGGCTAGTGCATAGAGATGCCGTCGTATGTCGTGTACAAGGGTAAGGTTCCAGGAGTCTACGATGACTAGGAGGAGTGTCGGAGACAGGTTCACCATTTCAGCGGTAACAGTTACAAAGGGTACACCACTAGGGAGGAGGCAGAAGTTAGATACACGCGCTATGTAGTGGGAGAGAGGAGGGAGCATTGGAGGAACCCGATGAAGACTAGTTTCATCGCGATGATGCTCATCATGATGACCACAGCTCTCTTCTATGTGATGGTAGTTTAGATGATCGATATCGACTTGTAATGTGAAGACAAACTCGCTACTCGCGGTCTCGAGACTTGCAATGTTCTAACTTTGTTCAGTATTTTTAATTCAGAGACTAATATGCTGAATTGTATTCGGAGACTAATCTTCTATTGTATTCGATAAATCTGCTGTTTATATGTTGTGCTGTCTACATTCTGTGCAGTAATATGTTTTGTCACCTATGCAAATATCAGAAAAGAAAAAAATTAGTCCCTAATATTCATACTAGTGGCGCACCACTCTGCACTTTAGTGGCGCACTGCAATAAGCACACTAGTGGCGCATCATCTACAAGTGCGCCATTAGTAAGCCAGAGCACATGGGTAAATATGACCCCCTGGGAGGCATACTAATGGCACACCGTGTGATATACTAATGGCGCACTCCCTGGTGCGCCATTAGTATCTGTTATACTAATGGCGCATCAGGGGTGCACCATTAGTATTAATTACTAATGGCGTGATGCTAGTGGCGCACCTGTAGTGCGCCATTAGTAGCCAAAACAGGTGCGCCACTAGCATGCCTTTTCCTAGTAGTGGAAGGGATGTGTAATCAGGAGTAATACCAGAGTCGTGTGATGGGGACCTCAAATTTTATGAGTTTGCTAGGACGAATATTGATGAGATATGTAGCTGTGAGGAAGGCTTCATCCCAGAACTTGAGAGGCATAGAAGCATTGGCTAGCAATGCTAGTCCTACTTCAATAATATGATGATATTTATGTTCAGCTGAACCGTTTTGCTGGTGAGCATGGGGGCAAGAAACATGGTGTGATATTCTATTTTATGAAAAAAGAAATTAAGTTTCTCATATTCACCACCCAATTTGGTTTGCATGGCAAGAATTTTGGAGTTTAATTGGCGTTCAACAAGATTCTGAAAATTGCTAAAGACTTGAAAAACATCAGATCATTTCTTTAACAAATAAATCCAAGTAAATTTGCTATAGTCATCAATGGAACTTACATAATATGATAATCTAGCAACTGATGTGGGGGCTGCCCCCCACACATCTAAAAAAATAAGTTGTAATGGAGCTGTGGATACACTGGTAGAAATAGGATATGGCAATTGATGACTTTTAGCTTGCTGACACGAATCACAAACTGACTCAACACTAGACTCATAAGGAAGTTTATTTTTGCTAAGGACATGCTGAACGATGACCGAGGATGGATGACCCAAGCGACTATGCCACTTTGCTGAAGTTGGCTTGGTGACACTCCAAGCTTGTTTATTTGACCATGATGATGACGATGATATGAGTGGATAGAGCCCCCCCTCACACTTTCCTCTAAGGATGACTCTCCTCATTGCCAAATCCTTGATAACAAAACACTAAGGGTAAAATATGATGAGAACATAGTTATCAAGAGCAAAGCGATGAACTGAAATAAGATTCTTTGATGCTTGAGGACTATGTAGAACATTGTTTAGATGTAAATTTTTAACCGGGATTTTAACAATTGAATTTCCAATATGAGTGATTCCATACCAGAACTGCTTGCTGTGTGCACTTGGTCGCCACCATGATACTTCTCTCTCATTGTTAATTTGTCAAGCTCCCCCGTGATGTGTTCGGTTGCACCAGAATCTGCATACCAGTTAGTATCAATACCATACGAGTTGGTGGTGACAGCGTTTGCCATTTTTTCTTCTTGGTGGTCCTCATCGTAACGATGCTAGCATGCCCTAGCGCCATCGGCATGGTGCTTGTAGCAGATCTGACATTCTAGAAAGTCATGATCCTCCTGCTGTTGTTGCTGTCATGGATGTGAGCGCTGGTGGTAGCAGCCGCCACCACCACCACGGGCTGGAGAAGAGGATAGGCGATCCCCACGCCCACGCCCTCTAGTGTCACGACCACGGGGGACCTTGCCCCGATTCTGATTGCGCCCTCTGTAGACGGCGTTGGCAGATCCATGTTAGCCGCCAACAGGAGCATCTCCTAGCATCTCCATTCTTTGATCAAAGGCAGCAATCTGCGCAAACAAATCATCGATGGAGATTGTGTTTTTGATGGCGCCGACCGCTGCAACCACTGGATCGTAGTCACGGCCGAGACCAGCTAGGATGTGGTCGACCATCTCCGGATCAGAGACGGGCCGACCAACAGCAGCTAGTTCATCTCCTAAACTTTTCATCTTTGCCATGAACAGGGTGCTTGGCATGGTTCCCTTCTTTGTGTTGGAGATGGCAATCCTCAGATTCGTGATCCGAGACTGAGACTGTGAGGCGAAGAGAGTCGTAAGTGCAGTACACAAATCGAAGGTACGTGCCTTACCGATGACTTGCACTAGTATCTCCTTGGAGAGGGAATTGGGAAGGTAGCTGAGGACTTGCTGGTCCTTTGACAGCCATGGTCCGTAGACCGGGTTGGGCACCATAGATGTGCTCTTGTCCGACTGTTCCTGCTCCACCATCTTAGCGGGCGCTGCGTCGTTGCCATCCAGGAGTCCGGTGACCTGCGCTCCTCGCAGGGCCGGCATGACCTGGGCCTTCCAGAGGAGAAAGTTTCCCCTTGCTAGCTTCTCGGTGGGTGGCGCTCCAAGGTTAAGGGCGACAGGAGAAGAGGAAGACATGGCGAGGTAGATTGGTTTTCTTTGCGGACGCTAGATCGATTGGAAGAGGTTGGCTCTGTATACCATGAAAGACTTGGTGGAAGCGTTCCTACTCCTCCTTGGAGGAGCCGCGTCGTATATATTGTTTGTGGGCAGAAACAACCTCTGCCGTGGTTTACAAGATGTCTCCCGGTCTCTTGGATTCGGTGGTTACAACTTAAAGAAGAGATAGAAGGATACGGGAGAGGATAGGGATAGATGAAGTTGAGATTACATGTCCAGAACGTTTACAACTCTATGTCTAACACACAAGAAGGCAACAAACTTGAAACAGCTAATCATTAAGTAAATCACTATGCGTTGGAATAATGCCACTTGGCATTGAACCCTGACCATACAATAGATGATTGCTCGCTTATTATTGAACCCTGACCAAGCAATAGATGATTCCTCTGCATCTGCCACTTGCAACTAAAGCTTGACCCTGCATTAGTGATTGATTGATTGATTGATTGGGACCCCCTCGCGTACATTTGCTAGCGCTATTGATGCCCAAGTTCACTACATACCTTCATATTCTTGTATAGGAGAACATTATGGGTTTCTGTTTTGTATGTTGTTGTTTTCTCATGTCAACGTATTTCTAGAAACCCAAAAGATACTAAAGAGATGAAATATAAATCATAGGACTAGAAAGTGACAAGGTTTAAACATGTTAATTATTACCGTGAACCATGACCTAGAAAGCTTGTATGTGTGTGTGTATTTCCCACTGTTTCAAATAGCCCGCTATAGCTCCGCTATAGCACGCTATAGCATTTACAAAAGGTCTTGCGCTAAGAGACTTTGGTCCAAACAAATGAACAAACATTTTAAATAGCGCGCTATAGCTCCGCTATAGCACGCTATAGCATTTGAAAGAGATCCGGCGCTAAGATGCTTAGCGCGCTATTTAAAACTTTGGTATTTCCCATCTCCAGCCTAGCCAATTCGTTTGTGGCTAAATTATTTGCTCTTTTTGTTGCCGTGTGACCCACTCATTAACAAAGACCAGAAGATGTAGATATGGTCTTAGCTCCCTTTGTCGATCCTTTCATGTGCATACGAACGTGTACAATAATACGTATTTGTTAAACATTTATAATGATTCCACCTTTCACACTGGGAGCGTATTGTCCCAAGATCCAAGTCGCCATCCCCGACGACTAGTGCTTTCATAGTTCACAGCTATTTGTCCTGTACCGCCTCCTTATTTGACTGATGCTACTTTGCTGATGACTTCCCATATGGTGCAGATGTGACATTGCATTGACCATGACCCTGTACACACTGCACCATTTTGTAAGTCACAGACCCGTAAGAGAAACACTGGCCTATACACGTGTCTTGTTCAGTTGCCATATAGCGACCACTCAAAAAAAAAGTTGCCATATAGCGTAACATCTTATACCGAATGTATCACTTTATTCATTGTGCTGCTTTGCATTGCAAGGTCAGTGATGACTGATGAATTTGTAATTTCATTTCCTTCGCACTGAAGTTAGATCCTCTCTGGATCAGGTGAATTTGCAAGTCTTTCTCAATTTTTTATTTATTTCCTCGTTGGGCTGTGTTCCGGTGGTCATTATGAGAGTGGACTTGGAAGTCATCGCTGGTGTAGTAGCATTCTTTGTCCGATATGTTCTGAGAGTGGACTGGCGAGATGGTCTCTACTCTCTAGGGTGTGGCGGCGGCACTGTGCTTTCTGATCTGACCAGCACGGCCGTGCCGCCGCAGTTACGGACTGATGCGGCTCAGTCATAGGCAGTTTTTTTTAAGGCCGTTGGTACCGAACACTCCCCCACGAGAGAGCTTTGTGTGTCCTCTTGTTTTGGGCAAATCAACCCCCC
>NC_057798.1:54057375-54085822 GCF_018294505.1 Triticum aestivum | reverse complement strand
GGGGGGGGGGGTGCGTGTGGATGGTGTTGGGCGCCACGATTGGCCGTGCGGTTGGCTAGTCGGCAGCGAGGGCGGTTCTCAGACTTGGGCTGCCCGTTAGCCCATGGTGTCGATCTGAAGATGACGACCCTCCATGCTCTTCAGCCTCCCACGCCGACCCAGGATGTCGGTGACCTGGTGTAGCGGGTCGGGGTGTGGGTTTTGGATGGGGAAACCCTTTACTGGCGGCGGCAGTCACGAGGCTAGCATGGAGGAATCTTCTTGGAGACGGCGTCAAGTTCTAACCCACACCCTCCTCTTCCAGTCCCGGGTGAAAACCCAAAATCCCGTAGATTGGGCGACGACGACGCCTCAGCGTCACTTTTTCCCGAAGAGGCCGCCTTAGGACTATGGAGTGGTGGTCGCGGCTTTGGTGTGCGTGCCGGTTTGCCAGAGTTCTTCAGTGTTGTTCCTGCACGGCAACTTACGGTGATCTTCGTGGTTGTGGCCAGAGGCGGTAGCGATGATGGGAGTTTCTTTGCTAGGCGAGGTCACTGTTTCTGTCGTCCTCTCCCCAGGAACATGTTGTTCCAGTCCATACAAGCTCTAGGGTGAGTTCTTCTACTGTTTACGGTGCGATGTCCTATATACGAACCAGGACGAGAGGGCAGGGGGCCCTCTTGGAAGGCGGAGACGGATGGCCGTACAACGGTGTTGACCTCTTGGGAGTTGACGACGCGTGGTCTTCCTTCGGTGGCGGGCTGCTCCATTATAATTGTCGCATCGATGGCTTGACCTGGAGTTGCCAGGGTCCTCGATGTCCTACCATGTTCTAGGTGTAGTTAGGGCCTATTAGCTGTTCGGTAGCATCTTGTATCCTTCAGTCGCCTATCTTTGTTTCTTCTTATTCTTATTCTTTTCTTCTTTGTTGTGGTATCAATGGTTGTATTGCTCGGCTGTTGCTTTATAATCTAAAGCGGGGGAAACCCTTTCTCGTTGGAAACTATTCTGCAACTCTTGTCGGCTAGTGCGTTCCAAGGTTGCAGAGCGGGAGCGAGTGTCGTAGACGAAGTAATCGATCACACAAGGTACATAAAGTAGATGGACACCGAGAAGTAGAGAGGAGACTTTCTTTATTGATGACTGACCTAGAGACAACGTCATCGAGAGAGCGCCGATGATGGTGTGCATTGTGCTAAGGAGGCCCACTCCCATAGTAGAAGCTGGCACTAAATTGATCCATGCCACCGACACTCCTCGAGCAACAAGACGGCGCCTCCAAGGAGGGACGACACCATGACACCGCCGCCACCTGGTCCAAAGGACGAACCACTACAAAAAAAGACACATCCGTGACATTTTGGGCCGAAAGAATTTTTTTCTGTCATACTTATGACACTTCTATGACGATAATTTGACAAAACCCGGTATCATCATAGATGTGGTGGGTTCCTACTTCTATGACAAACATTCATGACAGAAAATGGGGTTTTCGTCCTGGGCAGGACGGAGACGCAGCTGCATGACATTCTTTGGGACGTCAATGACAGAAAAAACCGTGGTAGAAGCGAGGGCGAGGAAAATTTCGGGGAGTTCCCGGTTACGGTGGGTGGTCGGGGGCCGAGCGATGCGTGTTTCTCTCGTACACGTACGCGCGTGTGTGCGAGGCGTTGGCTCTAACTGAACCCGAGCGAGGCGTTGGGCTCTAACTGAACCCGAGCGATTGCACTGCAGGCTACGCATTACTGAACCCAAGCGATCGATCGATGACTATTAACTGAACCCGATCGAGCGATTCCTTCGCTACTGCTGCGAACTGAAGCCGATCGATGCTGCCTCTGGGATGAACAGTGAGTGTTTCGGGGGAGGGGGGGTTGGATGAACAGTGAGCGGTGGCATTGCCTCTGGATGAACAAGACCCCGATCGATCGAGCCGGTTGGGGCTGGATGAACAGGACCCTGTGGTGTGGAGGGCTGGATGAACAGGACGACCCCGTGGAGGGCTGGATGAACAGTAGACGGTGGAGGGATACCCGTGGAGTAGTGGTTGAACAGTAGCCGGTGGAGTAGCGCGCGGCGGAGGCTGGATGAACAGGAGCCCGTGGAGGCTGGAGGAGGTCGACGGTAGCCCGTGGAGGCTGGAGGAGGTCGACGGTGGAGATGAACAGTATCCCGTGGAGTCCTGTTTTGTGGTACGCCACACCCCTCTAGATGAACAGGACCCCCGTTTCGACCGTAGTGCTCCAACACAAGTCCGTTTCGTCCGTTTTGCAGTACGCCACACCCCTCCCGATCAGCAGGACCCTCGTTTTGACCGTAGGAGGTCATTTCTTCCATTTTGCGCTACGCCAGACCCCTCCTGATGAACAGGATCCCGTTTCAAACGTGGCCGGTCGAACACAAGGCCGTTTCCTTTGTTCTGCGATACACCAGGCCTTGTTTCCATCACCTATTCCGTCCAAGCCCTCCCGATGAACACAACGATGCATTCCGTTCCGACCCAGCTGGTTGGCTCCCCATGAAAACGACGATGACGCTGTTTCTCTGTTCCGACCCAGCCGTACACGAGCCGTGGCCGTACGTATGCGCGAGTAGGCGTTCGAGACCCCGCCCGTATGTACACATATGTGGCCGTATTTTCTTTCTTGCACACTGGCCGCTGTACATACGTGTACATGCTACGTGCGCGCCTCTACTACGACACATACGCGCCTCTACTACGACACATGCGTGCCTCTACTACGACACATGCGCGCCTCTACATCCATCAGTATGTACGTACACATTCGCGACCAGAATGACAACTCTATGTACGCTTCGACCAGGTGGGTCCCGACTGTCAGGCACTTCCTTTCATGCGAAGATGTAGCTGGGGGGTACCAGCAGTCGGGGGAGGGGTCGTTTTTTTACCCGGACACACTTCCTTGCGTGCGAAGGTGTAGCTGGTGGGTCCCAGCAGTCAGGGGGACAAATCATTTTTTTTCGGACGCACTTCCTTGCGTGCGAAGATGTAGCTGGTGGGTCCCAGTAGTCAGGGGGCGAATCGGTTTTTTCTGGACGCACTTCCTTGCGTGCGACAATGTAGCTGGTGGGTCCCAGCAGTCAGGGGGCGAATCATTTTTTTCGCGAAATACGGTGGCCCGTCCGCTGGGTCCCCGCTGTCAGGTGGAGGAATAATTATTTTGCGCATAATAAAGAGGCACTTCCTTGCAGCTGCCGTGGACCCAGCTGTCAGCCTCTCCACGTACAATACTCTTCCGATGAAAGTCGGTCGTTGACCACATTGACCACGCCGCGCCGAGAGCACCACGGCGGTGAACGACGGCGAGGCCTAGGAAGGGGACGACGAGGAGCTGGGGAAGACGCAGCAGTGGATGCCCACGCGAAGAGGAGTACGAGAGTTCACTGGTTTGGTTGCGGTGTGAGGCTGTTGTCGCCGCAGAATAACAGGGGGTGTGGGTGAGTAGAGGGATGGCCTGGCCAGCTGTGGGAGTAGTAGGGGGCGGTGAGGCCTCCGCGGCATCACAGCCGTCCACGGGGGGCAGGAGCATGCGGCACGACCGGCGCTGCTTTGGGCGGCTGGAGCACAAAGACCAGAGGTTGAAGAAGCACTACGATCGTTGGATGGACATCGTACGATCACTGGAGCTAGAATCGTTCATATTGACTAAGTTGACAAAGCCCTCCGTCCCCTTCAACTTAGTAGGCCCACAAGTCAGCCTCCCACCAAGGTGGGTCCCAGCTAGCAGGGGAGTATTCATTTTTTTGTGCGTAATAAGGAGGCACTTCCGGTGGGTCCGAGCTGACAGTGGGGGGAACGTTTTTTTCACGAAATACGATGGCCCATCTGGTGGGTCCCAGCAGCCAAGGGGAAACATTTTTTCGCAAAATACTGGTGGCCCATCCGGTGGGTCCCTGCTATCACGTGGAGGAATAATTATTTTGCGCGTAATAAGGAGGCACTTCCTTGCGGCTGCCGTGGACCCAGCTGTCAGCCTCTCCACGTACAGTACTCTTTCATTGGAAGTTGTTCCTTGACCACGTTGACCATGCTGCGCCGAGAGCACTAGGGCGGTGGACAACAACGAGGCATAGGAAGGAAGGGGATGACACGGAGCCGGGGAAGATGCGGCAGTGGATGCCCACGCGTAGAGGAGTTGGAGGGTTCACTAGTTCGGCTACGGTGTGAGGTTGCCATCGCCGCAAGGCCAGGCTAGCGGTGGGAGTAGTAGGGGGCGGTGAGGCCTCAACGGCAGCACAGCCGGCCACTGGAGGCAGGAGCAGGCGGTCCCGCCGGCGCTGGTTTGGGCGGCTGGTGCAAGAAGAACAGCAGTTGAAGAAGCAGCAGGACCGTTCGATTCAAATCCAACGGTTAGTATTGCTACCATAGTTTGTTGACTAAGTTGACAAGCCCTGCATACGCGTCAACTTAGTAGGCCCACAGGTCAGCCTCCCAACCAGTGCGCCCTTGATGTTAGTGGGAGGAATCATTTTTGTCGTGTAATAAGGAGGTAGTTGATTGCATGCGGCCAGGCCAGCGGAGGGAGTAGGGTGGGCCGGGGAAGCCTGTGCAGCATCACAACGGGCCACAAGAGGAGGGAGCAGGTAGTCCCGCCGGCGCTAGTTTAGGCGGCTGGAGCAGGAACATGAGAGATTGAAGAAGCACGTCGGCCGTTGGATGGACATCCAACATTCACTGCTGCTAGAATCCTGTGTTGACTGACAAAGCCTTGCGTAAACAAGTCAGCCTCGAAATCCGTGTCGTGTATAGCCCATTTGCTTTTATTTTTATAATTTTTACTGATTTTCTAATTCATATGGAAATTATTGCAGCCCGTTTTCCATTTTTAGAATTGCTGCCCATTTTCTGCTCAGTACGAGTGTTAAAAAAATTAACTAAATATGTGCAAAATTTTGAAAATTCGCAAATTTTGGCCGGGGAACAAAATATTCTTAATCCAAAAAATAGTAGCCATACTAAAACAAATTTAAAAATAAATTAGTACTATGTCATGTTAAATCCAATGAACTACTATAAAATATCAGTGAAGAACAAAAACAAAAAAAGAAACTAATATCCCATTTGCTATATTTTTTGGAATTTTCAACCCCTTTGATATTACTTTTAACAGACACTGACCATACTCTTTGGCCAGGCCGAAATGCATCCCTCCTCGTCTTGAAAGATTTGCAGTCCAGGAAGTCGAAGAAAACAACTAGGCCTAGCTTGGATATTCTTCAAAAAGAAATACTGGGCTACCTATTTTCCCAAAGAAAAACCTGCTGGGCTAGTCATGTTGTTAGACGGGTCACAGAGACCGCACAACCCAGTTTATAGTCTGCTCCTCCGAATTACTACTCAAAAAAAATTGTGCAATTCTATCGTTAATTGACTGTACGTTAAAAATGATGTGGGTCCCGGATATCAGCGGGGTGGATTAGAGTAAAAAACGAGGGGTGCATCTGAGTAGTAAAAGAGGCGCTTGCTTGTGTTCGGGAGTGGACCTGGTGGGTCCGTACTGTCATACTCAAAACTACAGTTCTCTCCCGATTCACTATGTTGACATGGACCGTTTCAAAAAAAAACTATGTTGACAGGGCTGGACGGCGGCGCCGCGACGAGCACACCAAGGCGGAGGATAAAGTGATGTCGCCAATGTGCTAGGCTGGGTTGGACATTCTTGTTGAAAATAAAAATGGACCAGAACTATTTATGACGTTGACTATGATTGGCATGGGTCCGCTGGTTGTAGGAAGAAAATGCTGGGAGAAAGAAGACTGGTCGCTATCTTTGCCTAAGAATAATATCGACTAAATGTAACGACACTATCATAGGAAATATTATCCTCCTGTTAAATCATGAATTTAAAGAACTGGTGCATGGGCATTTAGCTTTATTTATTTATTTAGTTATTTACGTTTAGGGGGCCATGAGCATGTACCTGGGCCGGATTCATGTTAGAGCCTCCTTTCCAGTTAATTATGGGCTCCTCTATTGGGCCTTCATTAGTGGGCTGCATGTTATCAACAAGTGGAAAATGTGTTCCGTATGAAAAATAGTATGCGTTACGTACGGTACGGGGCACTAAGGATCGAACCGTGCAAGAACTTCCAAAACATTATGTTTGTCGTTCTAACAACACATTTATTCAACCAATAGACGAAATATACTACTGATTGTACATTGAAAACAGCAGCAACAACAACCAGGGCTGGGGGTGCAACAGAAGCAGTAAGCAGGCCAGAAAAGTGAAGATGCAGCTCTCTCTTCCAAACCAAACATCAGCCATTATTACAAAATGGGCTACCAAAAAAGAACAAGTGTATGCATCAAACTAAATAAAGATCCTACTACACCAAGTGTACACATCTAACTAACTGGCTCAGTTAGATGTTACTATTTATTAAGCTGTGGAGATTGGCTGGCGGCTTGAACCAGATGGATGCCTGACGAGGGAAACTCCAGCCAGCAGGTCGAAGTCTGATACTTGCGACCCTCTCTCCTACTTTGGGCTGTAGAGCGTGACGGCACATATCAGGGTATGGTGCATGTAGAGACGCATGATACACTGTGTACACACAGTTTTCCCTGATGAACAAAACCGTGCTGCCATCATGATCCTTGCCGTCGGTTATCTCCTAGTTAATCGGATAATTAAGTCCGAAAAACAGCGAGCGTGTACCAAGGCTACTTACCAGCCTCCAGTCAAAAATTCCTGAAGGCCCAGAGAAGCTGGGATCCTGCTCAAAGACCTTGCAGTGACTATGATTGTATTCCATGAAACAACACGTCCGGTACGTGCGAACGATCATCAATCGTTCGCCGTCGTCTGATCGAGCCAGGAACCACCTGCAACTGCCATGCCGCTTTTCTTTGAAAGGTTCTGGGATTAGGAAGGGTAGGGACACCAGGCGGCCTACAACATCATATCAAGTTGGAGTCAAATAAAAAAGGGCTCTTGATTTAGTCAATCTTAAGAACATCATGTTATGAGCATGAATATTTTTCAGTAAATGTTGACAGTAATATAAGCAAGCCATCATGATATCATAGGAAAGTAACATACTGCTGTAACAGCCGATTGTAGCGATGACTGGAGTAGGCCAGCAATACGTCCAGCCATAGAAGGAGTCAACATCGTAAATGAAGCCCTTGTGTTCAATGGCATCAGAGAACCATGGAGGATGTATGATCCTGCGATGGACGCGCATATTTATCCTCTTACCGCAGTGACCTGTCAGATAGGCGAGACCGCGGTTGAAGAACGCAATTAGCCTGAAGTCTTTATAATTCACAGATCTTGTGGGCACTTGGCAGATTACAACCTTGAGCAAATCAAACTTGGTATCATGTTGGCTACTGTAAGATTTCGAGTATTCTGGGCCGTGGTGCCAAAGCAGTGCAGTGTTAGTCGGAGGAAGGGGGATCAATCGCTGGGTGTAGACCTCCACCAGCATCCAGCTGCCGCGACCATCGACGAGCACCATCCAAGACATGTTCATGCCGACCCAGTACATACCGTTAATGTAGTTGAGGGTGACGGGGATCGGATCGCAGTCAAGGGGGTTGATGCTCGCCACCATACGATCGTTATGCTGCGTGACACGTCGTTTCTGAAGATTAGGCGGCATCAGCAAGCAAGGAGCTGTCTTAAAAAGCTCCGGCCTGAGGGCTTTGAGTAAACGGTACAGCCCCGACGAGCACGCGGCGAGCGGCATGGCACTGAGATTGTCCACACGCGAAACAATGAGCTTGATTACCTCTGTGGGGAGCAAATTCCAGCCACTCTTTCGGCGGATGCTGCTCGGTTCTGCCATTGTTAGTGCTTGGGTTTCGGACCAGGGGGGGAGGCGCCTTAGCGGGGATGGAAGATTGGACAAGATTATGTGCGGACAAAGATGGAGAAGCGAATATGTGCTGCGAGAAGTGGACATGTGATGATGACTACAACACGCCGCTTGACTTACGAGACACATACCAGCAGCGCAGGGTCATATCGATGCGAGACAACTTGCTTTAGTGATCACAGTACTGGTACTCCCTACAGTACCTACTACAGTACTATGCCCTAACTTGCTTGAGTAGAGTAGTAGAGTAGGACTCTGCTCTACTACTAGCACCGGAGGAGTAGTATATTCTAATATAAAATAGTTACAAACTTCAATGCCCGAGCGTGGAACGACTACGAACCGTGCTCAAAGACCGTGTCTACCTGGTGTTTGGAATTATATGCAAAAAAATAGCAAGGTGACCGTGCATTGCATGACACACCATCATCATCAATTTGGTTTTTTCTCTACTCCTACTCCTATAAAAGACTCAGTTGGTGATGATGGAGGCAAGGAGGCGTGTTCAGCCGGGCGTGCAGTGGACGGCGTAGTACTATTCGATTTGTTATAAAAAACAAAGAAGAGTAGTGGAGATAGAGACTTAGGAAGGAGCACGAGGTTGTGGGAGATAAGGATGAACGAGGCAAGGCCTTATTTGTAAATATGGAGAGAGGTGCGGGTATCTTTTGTAAAATTGTCATTGTTGGCTTTCTATCTGTCAGATATAGATCAGACGGTCTATATTACAAGATGACGGGCATACCATCATCACCAACTCGGTTTTCTATAAGAGTAGATATAGATAGATAGATACTAGGGAGTACTAGTAAGGACACCATCTACTGCTTCGTGTGCTGCTCCTGCGCTCCATTCAGCGGCCGCAATGTCCCCTACAGTCACTCCCTCCTGCGCTTCATTCGGCGGGCGCTGTTGAAATTTGGGGAGCGCACTCTCGTGACTGCTGGCAGCCACGACTTCACCGACGACGACTTCTTCCCCGACCTCGGCAACCTCTTCCTCAACAACATGGGCGACAACCTCAACGCCAACGGTGCTGCTCCGTTGCACCGTATGTGTTTCTGTCCTTTCTGTTCGAAATCGTGGTACAATTCATATTTCTTCTCTGTATCCGACTACTATGCTAGTCCACATGATTAGTTTCATCTATGTTATAGTTGTCATGATTTATTTTGTGCTTATTCGGATTAAATCTCGTAGTAACTTGCTCATATATTCAACTGGCGCAATATCCCCTATAGCCACTCCCGTTTCATGGACGTCCTGGTCGATGCCTCCAAGGAGCCCTTCGTCTACTGCTATGAGTGCCCGATGCTGTTTTGGGGCTCACCGGCGGACATGGTGCATCACCTCACGGATGCGTGCAGCGGTCACTACTGGCCCTTGGCGGAGAACATCAAGTACGAGACGTGCTACCCGTTCACCATGCCGGAGTCGCTGGAGGATCACCGCTGCCTGCTAGTCTCGGAGGAGGACGGCAGCGTCTTCCTCTTGATCATGGGCACCGCGCGAGGCCGGCACAGGCCGCCGCCCCGTCTCTGTAGTGTGCGTCAGGGGCAATGTCGCTGGCGCTGACACTGACACGAGGCCGATGTATGGGTGCGTGGTCAGTGTTACTACCCCTCTGGGTCACGTGGGCAGCGACACCGGCCACATCGAATGGACTTGTACTTTGCGGAGCTGGGACTTTCCCGCCGATGTGGACATGGAAAACCCATGTCATCCTTTACCCGCCAACGCGGTACACGGGGACTCCAAGGAGGTTCACCTGGACATACGCATTATCAAGTTAAATGTTGATCATTAGTCTTCACTCAATGTAATCCGCTGTTTAAGCATGTGGAGACTTCCATGCATGATCTTGCTCTATTGGAGTATCGCGCATAAATAAAAGTGTATCCGTTTATGGTTTAGTCTAGAATCTTCCATGTATGAACCATTTCTTACATCTCCTCTGCCCCCTTCCAAGTCATCCTGATTTAATCCCTCCATCTAGGTGTATAAGGGCATGGTTAATATTACTTAATAGTATAGCCAACTGTTGACTATAAGAAAGTGCCATGTCATCTGTAGCCGACATGTATAACAATCAATACTCAAAAACTAATTCTTAAAGATCATTTCTTGCAAAGCACAATAAGTGTTATTTCTTCACAAGTTTTGGATGCAGGTTGAACAGTTGAATGATTTTGTTTGCAAAAGATACCTTTTTATCTATTTCACTTGGATGTTTGTGAGCTCTAGAGATGAAATAATATCCGAAGAAACCTATCGATGCCCGTTACACATGAGATGACCCCCACATCCTTTGTCAAAATATACAACTCCTCGATCAATGCATTTCACTCTTCGGTGCAACGCACGGGCACCTTACTACTATAGATTAGTACGACCAAAAATTGAACTAACATTATATATAGTACGATAAATGCTGATGCATGTCACCTAAAATTATATCATTCAAAATTATGTTCAAATACGAATCCAATGATATATTTTTTGTTGACATGAGTAACATTTTGTCAGTTAAATCTTCAGTCAAATTGAATGGGGGACTAATAAACCACGACCGATGTAGTACAAGTGTAGAGGGCGGCGCTGCACGGGAGTCTCACCCCGCTTGTGGCGCGGCAGTAAAGTCGTCATATCACAAAACCCAACCACTGCCAGTAATAAGTGGCCTGGTAAAATAAACGGACAAGCAACCATCACATCCCTCTGTCTTTTTTGCATTTCATCTCTCTGCATTTACTTTCTTCGGTTCATCTCGCACACTCGATCCTTGGCTACTACTCCTAGTATCCCTAGCTACTACTCCTAGGGCCAGTTCTTTTTGCGGCTTAAAAAATAAGCCGTCTCTTCCCTAGCTTTTCCCATAAGACTAGTCACAGTGGAGAGTAACATTAAGGCGTCACACTCATTTATTTGGGCTTCTAAACTACTAGTACTACTAGTACTCCCTTCATTTTTATATACAAGGTCACAAACTCAAATTACAGGTACCAAGATAAAAATCAATGTGTGCTTTACAAGTCAAATTTTTTTCTCGTTTACTGGGTTAATTAATAGGGTGCATGCACATTAGAAGAAATTGAGTGGTCGTGAGAGAGGTAGTACTAGATGAGTTTGTCGTTATCATCCACTACATGCATGCTAGTAATTAAGCCATGGGTTACTAGTACGAGGAAACATCATTAATATTTGTCACGATTACTGTTGGTGGCCTTGTATAGATGAAAAATGTATTTTTTTATATTGGCCTTGTATACAAAAATGGAGGGAGTACCTCCGTCCTGGTTTATTCATTACCATTGTAATTTGTGGTAAATTTTGACCAAAGATTTAACTGATGAAATGTTAGTGCATGTGAGTAAGTCATCCTAAGTTGTGCACCGTGACCAGGGAGGAGGGGAAAACGAGAGACCTTAATGTTTATTTGCTAATTAATAGTATTGCATGCAATGAACTAACCACTACATGTCGTGTTTGGTACTCTCAAGTCATTAAAAGCATGCACACCCTTCATCTCTTTATTGGTTTATATGTCAAGAAACAAGAACCGAGGTAGAAGTTAATGCACCGCGCCTAAGTATTTGGGGATTATTTGGTTTTCGTAAGATGACTTACACACCTAGACAGAGGGAGTACTACTAATCTAGAAGCCTAAAAGAACTGGCCCCTGGTACTCCTACTAATAGTACTAGTACTCAAGTTGGAATTCCAATTGCACGACACAACTTGTTAGGCAAAAAATTCGATACAAGGTGTAGGAAGCGGTTTGGGAATTTGCATGCCTTTCCGACCAGTGAGATACTCCGTACAAAGTACGACAGAGAAATAACCACAGAGAAGGAAGCTAAAAGTAAACAATCAAATGAGCATTTTTCCATTTGTTTTGCATTGAATCGTTTGACAAGCTTGACTAGTGCTGTTTTTCTACTTTTACAAAAACCACATCGTAATGTTAAAATGTGCATTTGCCCGTACATAAGTAATAGTAGTACTCCCTCCGTCTAGGTGTATAAAGTTTTCCCTCCTACTTGGTCACGGTGCACAACCAAAGATGACTTTTTCACCTGGACGGAGGGAGTAGCACAGTCTGCAAGAATATATATAGAGAGACGTGCAGTGTGATAGTATATAGTACTAAAGTTTGTGCTGTATGCACCTACTTACAAAATGCGTACAGATACACAAGGTTTCCAAACTTTCCCTCTTACATACTTAATTAAGGACGCTAATAATTCCTGAACGTTCGGGATTTATCATTTGCGTCCAAAAACTAATGAGATCACCTTACTAAACTAAATTATACTCCCTACTACAAGCCACGACGCTCGCAGGAGCGCTTGCGGCGCGCCACGAGTGGCCTGGTGTGCGGCCGTTGTCTAGCGCGCCTACACAACGCCTCTTCCTCAGCCTCGCAACTCGCGAGGTGCTGATTGGCGGCTTGCCGGCGGGCGAGCGCGATCTCATCGGTGTGGTGATCCGGTGCCAGCAGGTACTCCTCCTCCATGGAAGCGTGCACCCGGTCCACATACCGCCAAGCATAGATGAGGCACTTGGGCCCAACTGCACTCAGGGCTTTGGCACGGGCGTCCACCGCCACCCTTACGACCCTTGCACGAGCCTTCTGCCAAAGTGCCAATTGCCTGACTCTCTCGGACGCGACATAGAGCTGCTAGGCAGCTTGCCCCACGGCGCGCTTCTCTTCCTCGGCCTTCTTCTCCGCCTCTATTTTCGCGTGCTCTGCCGGCGGCAAAGCCACCCACATGGCGACATCCATTTCTTTCCAAAGCTCTTCAAGGCTGGGGGGCTCGGCGGGCGGCGCGGAGTTCTCCTCGTAGCAGGGAGCCGACGCGCGTGCTGGTGAGATTGGGAACACCGACGCGTCCACCTCCACGCTTCGCAGCGAGGAGTGGAATGCTGACATGTCCTCCTCGACTAGTGGCGGCGAGGAACGGAACATCGACGCGTGATCGTCCGGGTGGTGTAGCGAGGGGCGCTTAGGGCTTGGGAGGGGCGATGCCATGGTGGTCGACGTGAGAGGGAGGGGGAGGAGATAGCGATGAACATGAGCGTTCTTCCGAATGCCGTGGGAGGTGCAGTATTTATAGCGAGCAATGGCACACCTACTTAAGATATGGACTAAGCTGCACTGACTTAGGGCCTGTTCTGATCTCCTCCAACTTCTAACTCCTCAAATTTCTAGACAGAAGTTGTGCCAAACGTTTGAGCTCCTAGAAGCTGTATTCGCGAAGCTGAACCCTTCTCCCGTGTAAAAACTCGAAGCCCGCAAAGCCCAGCTCCAGAAAAACGAGAAGGAGAAGTTTCCTATATTTACAACGAAAATGCCCCCACTTAAGAAAATGGTTCCAGGAACAGCCCGACTCGATACGGTCACAGGCAGGGCGCTCGAGCAGTTCCCCTCTCCCTCGAATCGTTGCTGCCAAGCAGTTCCCCTCTCCCTCACGACCTACCTTCCAGCCGCCGCAGGCCCCGCCGCCACGGCCGGATCCACCCCTCCGCCGGCCGGAGCTCCCTTCCACTGCTAGATCCGGTGTATACAGGGCCATCCCCGCCGGTTCCCTTCGAGAAGACCACCCAGAAGGTGCATCCCCGCCGCTACCCGTCGTAACACCCCCACCGGCGGCATACACCGCCCAACGTCGGTGCTGATCTCCACGGACCCCTCCTCAACTTCTGAGCCCCCATCCTGGACGGCATCAACCCTAGGTGATCTTCCTTTTCCTTCTTCCCCAAGGTCCTCCCATGGCAGCCATGGTGAAGCTACTGTAGATGCAAATGAGTTTATTTTTTCATAAGAGTACAAATGTGTGAAGTGGTATTACTGTTGTGTACATGTGATTTGTGCATACCTTCGTTAGTTTAATATCTGATTGTGGCTAGGCATGAAATTTTCAATTAGTATTATTTTTTCATAAGTGTGCACTTGCTTGAAGTGTGGTATGTGTACTGCTCTGTGAATGTGGTATGTGCATACATTTTTGTTTCCACTGCATGTATTGTTGTCCATGTGTTGCATACATTTGAGGACCAAAGTGACATGCATTTTTCTTAGGGAAGTGTCGAGCATGACTGCTGAATGGAGCGTTGAGAACACTCGGATTGTCTGCGAGTTGTTTGCCGTGCCAGTGAATGCTGGAAATAGGCCAGGAAATTATTTGACACCAAGTGCATTTGATGAGGTGACAAGGCAATTCAAAATGAGAACTAGGCTTGACTACACACAAACCCAATTGAAAAACAAATGGGACAAGCTTAAAGGTGAGTTCAGCGTATTCAAGAAACTCAAGTTGCGGGAGACCGGAGCCCGATGGGACTATGTGAACAATACTGTGTCACAAGATGATGAATGGTGGAAAAAGGCTAAAATTGTAAGTTCTTTGGCTGATGTATCACATATCATAACTCATCCATATCATTTTATTTACTAACAAATTGTTTCCCTTGTTGTATTACAGGATATTAAAGGTTGTGGCAAGTTCAAGAAGAAAGGACTTGCTAATGAAGAAAACATGTGGACTATTTTTGGAGATATCACAAGTGATGGTACTGACCATTGGAATCCTTCTTCGGGCACACCTCCTCCCTCTAGTGCGGCCGTGAAAGCTAGTCTCAATGTTGATGAGATTGAAGATGTTGATTTGGATGATACCAAATAACAAGCATCTCGGACAACACCTAGTTCATCTAAAGTGAGGCTTGGAATTATCATTTTGATTTGCAAACTTATATGCAAATTTTGATATTGAAGATCTTGATTGGTGGCCATTTTGATTTGCAAACTTATATGCAAATGAAGCTTTTGTTCTATGGCAGAGGACCAAACTTGCTGTTATTCTATATTATATAACTTGTCTTAACTAGGATAACATGTAGTAACTTGTCCTGACTACTTTGTACTCTGCCTACTGCTATAACACAGTACGTGATTTTGTAGGATAATGGATAGACTCCACTTGTTTTGGACTCATCCAGAATCGGGCTATAACAGAGTACGTGATTGTAGGATAATTGATAAACTTGGCATATTTTTTTACTCACCCAGAATAGGACTGCATGCCTTTGTACATCTCTCTGTACACTAAAAATTCACAGAAACTAGTGCCTGTGAAAAAAAATTGAAGTAATTTTCAGCCCACATGTTCTCTGCCTACTGCAGCCCAACCCCTTCTATTTCTAAAGACCAAGCCAGGCCCCAGCTGGGCTGATTCCAGCCAGCCCAAGCTATAGCCGAACAGGCCAGCAGCCTCTCCCAGCGGGCCAAATCGCTGGGAGAAGCTACGACGTGCAGAATGCTTCACAAATCGCTAGGTGGAGTAGAAGCTAGCTTCAAGAAGCTGATTTTGAGAAGTTTTGGAAGTTCAGAGGAGATCAGAACAGACCCTTAACTGCAGGTCCAGTTGCATCACTGACATGTGGGCCAGACCCTTGTTGGGCCCATATGTCAGTGACCCAATGCACCTGTAGTTAAGTAACTGAAGCAGCGTCCCAGAAGATATGTTGCATGATTAACATAACAACTACGTGGGCATATTTGTTGGAGTAAATTACGGGGGAGGGAAGGGGTGGAAATATTGCTGGTCACAACGGATTTGACGAGCGTGGGGGGAGGAGAGTCATGCATGCAGATTTTTTCACACGGGGTGGAGTGGTGGGACCGTCGGAGGGAGAAGGAGAGTTTGGCAGGCATATTGTTTCCACACATGGAGAGGAAAAGATTTGGAGACGAACGGTCTTCCTGCAGGTATGGGGAACAGTGCATAATAAGTCATCTTGCATGCCGGGCTAGGTATAGTCTCAAGTCATTAAAAACATACACGCCCCACACATGTTCATATTTCAAGGTGCACTAAATTATTGCATGTGATGATTAAGGCTGGCCATAATGGTGGTATCTTAGCTGGTATCATGCACACGGGAATAGCAAACATGCTGATGTGGCAAAGAATTAAAGAAGAGAGGGGGGTTAGAGTAACTAGTGTTCATGCATGCATTGGTAAACACATTTTTTGTGAAGAACGACATCATTAGTTGAGTACTTTTGCAGACTTCAAAAATTATTCAACCGCCTCTACTATCTTGCTAAGAGTAGGTGAAATTTTTGAATCGAGCCCTTTAAACTACAAGGGAGGTAGTAGTACTCTAATAGCTAACCTTGTTGTGATGACAAGATAGGACATGGCACGCACCTGGACGGAGGAACTACTTTGCATTGTGCATTTAAGTCTTGTGTGAAGTCAATGTACCTCTATTTTCACCAGACTTATAGAAAAATGTATCAACATTCACAATGTCAAATCAATATTTTTACACTCATTATAAAACGTAGTTCTTGTACTCATTATAATCAGTATTGTAGATATTGATATTTTTAGTATAAATTTGGTCAAACACTTTGCAAACGGTTGACAGGAGTAAAAAGGACCAGAGGGAGTATCATGCATGCAGAGTAGGCAAAACAAATTGCTCATTTATAGCCGGTCGAAGTCTCAAAGGGCACGACCGCGCGAGGGAGGCAAAGGTCGTGGGAGGCGTGACGGTTGACGGAATTAAAGTTACATCCACGCGCCGGCATGGCGTGCGAACAGGCAGAAGCTATACCGTCAGGCCTATGATATGGGTCTTGTAGACATGACATCTAGTGGGTCCCGCATAGTTCTCGAGAACTCTTTGGGGGCTTGCAGCCGTTTATCCACCGGGCAAACCAGCAACCCCACTCCATTCGCACGCCCTACTCGTCCCCGTCTTCTACCTTACAACAGTTCACTCCCAGTCGTCCTGTCCATTCACATTAGTTCGCTCCCAGTTTTTGTTGCGGGGTACAACAGTTCAACTTCTCCTAACCCTCCTCCAAAATCCATGGCCTCCCAAATCTCCATGGTCGCCGCTGAGTACCAGGTTAGAGCCATCACCGGCGATTAGTTCATCATCATCTACACACATGGATCCGTGACGTTGAAAGCATGGCTTGCTCGCTTCCTACGCATGTTCAACAGTACAACGGATGAGTGGGTCGCTGGGCTAGATGTTGAGTACACCACAGTCATGGGACGAGAGAAGGATCTAAAGGACGAAGAGTGGAACAAGACCGCCGTGATCCAGGTTTGCATACATAACGTTTGCTTGGTCTACCACATATGCCATGCCGACGTTGAGTGCCAGGATTTTAAGAACTTCCTCAAGGACAAAAGAGTGAAATTCGTTAGTGTAGACTTTAAAAACGACATGGATGTCCTGCATCGGATAGGTCTCGTTGTAGGCCAGCCCTTCGATCTCCATAAGGCAAGCCTGGTGTCCTCCTCTCTACCTTCAATGCTAACCCTGGCAGCAGCCATGATTGATCCTTCGTACGCTAAACTGAAGAAACCTCATCGCGAGTTTCATCATGCATGGGAGTCGAAGACATTAGATGAAGATCACATCCTATACGCAGCAATGGATGCCTACCTTTGTTTAAATATCTACAAGGGTTGGATGAAGAAGCAGAGCCCAGTGTCCGATTCAAGGAAAGAAGCATCGGCGAAGAGGAAGAGGGACGAGGATGAAGTCGAGGATGTGGACTCGAACTCCGAGTAGGTGGTAGTGCCGTCGTTCATGCTGGTTCTACTACAGTGTTAAGCGAACTAGTTGCTTAGTTTATTTTCAAGGGTGTGTTGTGCTCAGGCCCCAGCAGAACTATGTTTATGTTCTTTCTTGTTATTTGAACTCTTTAGTACGTACAGTAGTACTAGTACTATGTCTTACTACTGTTCTTCTTGCAGTTGGTACTACAACTCGTATCTTCGTGTTCCTACTGTACTTAATACGTTCGTACTAGTAGTATAATTTGGGTTAGTCGATTTGGGAAAGAAGTTCGACGGAGCGAAGGAAGAAGGCGGCAGAAGAGGTGGAAGAAGCCCTTCTAGCCATCCATGTTGCATCAAACGACTCACAAGAGTCGACTGACCCAAATTGCTCCTTCAGATTGCAGGATCCACGTGGAAATCAAGGTCTCGAAGGTAGATTCCGCGTCCGCACCCGGTTTGCGGGCTCGACGCGCGCGCGACTGGCTTCCACCGCGACAGCCACCATGCACGCCTCCTCTGCGCGGGCGGAGACGACAATGACATGCTAGTTCCTCCTCGCTGGCGTGCTGGAGCACGTGCTCGTCCTCCTCTTCATACGCTGCGTGTATAGACGCGGCTCCACCAGCTGATTGCGTGCTTGGCAGAGCGGCGGCCTCGCGAGGAGGGACTGCAGACGACGTGAGCGGGCGAGCCTTCAACTTCATGGCACAGGGATGGCGGCGACACGACGGTGATGGGCGAGAAATTGTTGGCCGGAGCAGGCGGGTGCCAGCATGCACACGGCGGCGGTGGCATATTGATGAGTGCGCGTGTGGGAGCTTACTTTAGTTTTATATAAGGTTGGTCAAACTTAAAAGAAAACCATTCTAGTACACATAAACATTAGACTTAGGCAGCACTTTTATTAGTTAATACCACAGCCACAATACAGAATCCTGTGCAAGCGCGTGAACCGCGGCCGCGCGGTCGATCGAACGGTGCGTCACCGTGTCGCGCTCGAAGGACATCCACCGAACCTTTTTGTGTGTGTGAAAACAATCCCCGAATATTACTCAACTTTTTTTCCTGGAAAAGTTCTTGACGTTGCAATATTTCCATATATTTGAATTTAGCTCCAGTTCGTGTTTATTTGGATTTGGACGTTTTAGGTGCGCCCTAGTTTTTTTAATACTGATTTTGTGTGTGTGACTGAGAGAGAACGTGTTTATGTGTCCATATGTGTGTTGTGGCGGAAGGGCAATGTGGAGACGTTGTGCGTGTTATACAGACATAGAGAGGTGTGAATGTGCAAATGATCATGCATGAGTGAGACATAGACAGATGCCGATACGTTGTGTATACATGAGAGAACGGTCTTCTAGTTTACTTTTGTGTTTGTGTGTGTGTGTGTGTGTGTGAGAGAGAGAGAGACAGAGAGAGAGGAGCATCCGTAACACAACAACCATCTCTCTCGATTCGTCCGTCCCTCGCACACTCGCATGCAACACATGCATCAACGCGCACATTTTGACACCCTCACCCGGCCCCTGCCCACCTCAAGGCCCGCACAATCTCTTTGTGAATACCCATTTCTCTCCTTAGGTTTGTTTTCTCTCAATATCTGACACACACACACACACGCACACAGAGACACACACAGCACAACACACACACACACCCTCCCTCGAGCACACAATTCATCCCCATCCAAGGTTATACAACGACTAAGGGAGTCCTGGATTAGGGGGTATCTGGACAGCCGGACTGTATACATCATCCGAACTATTGAAGCGTGAAGATACAAGACTCAAGACTTCGACTCGTGTCCGGATGGGACTCTCCTTTGCGTGGAAGACAAGCTTGGCGATTCGGATATTATATTTCCTTCCTTGTAACCGACTCCATGTAAACCCTAGCCCTCTGTGGTGTCTATATAAACCGGAGAGGATGGTCCTTAGAAGGCCGATCACAATTACAATCATACCATCATAGCCTAGCTCTTAGGGTTTAGCCTCTACGATCTCTTGTACTACTCATATCTCCAATATTAATCAAGCAGGAAGTAGGTTCTTACCTCCATCGAGAGGGCCCGAACCTAGGTAAACATTGTGTCCCTTGCTTCCTGTTACCATCAGCCTAAGACGCACAGATCAGGACCCCCTACCCGAGATCCGCCGGTTTTTACACCGACATTGGTGCTTTCATTGAGAGTTCCTCTGTGTCGTCGCTTTGAGGCTTGATGGCGTCTTCAATCGTCAACGACACGGTCCAGGTGAGACTTTTCTCCCCGGACAGATCTTTGTGTCCGGCGGCTTCGCATTGTGGGCCAATTCGCTTGGCCATCTGGAGCAGATCGATAGCTATGCCCCTGGCCACCAGATCAGGTTCGGAAACTTGAACTACACGGCGGATACTCGCGGAGACTTGATCTTCGACGGATTCGGCCCTGTGCCAGGAGCGCTGGACAGTCACGACGAGCATGGCCTAGACCTGCTGTCTGACAATGCTCGGGATACCATCCCTGCAATAGCCCCCGATCTAAATTCGGAATAGGTTGCGTCGCCTAAGGACGGGGAGGTGGACCCTGCCCCACAGGCCGCATACTCATCGGCGGTGGAGCCGAAAACAGGTCTCACCCCTATTGAGGCCTATAACCTCGGCCCCCCGGACTTGTATCCGGTTGTTGGTCCCGGTCCGCATACCGTCGAGCCAGTCATACCCGGTTGGGCTCCGGTAATGGAGTTTACCGCTGCGGACATCTTCCAGTACTCACCCTTTGGCGACATGTTGAACTCATTAAAGTCTCTCTCTGTGTTAGGAGGCTCTAGGCCAAACTCTGTCCAGCCTGAGTGGGAAGCAGGCGACGAAGGAATTTGTTGCCCACCCACCACCCACTTCATTGCCACGATCGACGATTTAACCGACGTGCTCAACTTCGACTCGGAAGATATCGACGGTATGGACGATGATGCAGGAGACATACAGGAGCCACCGCTGATAGGGTGGTGGACGCCCACCTGCTCATACGATATATACATGGTGGACACTCCGAAGGAAACCAATGGCGACGAGGCAACGAAGGATAACCCCTCAGGGGAAAAATCTAGGCATGGGCGCCTTCGGCGCCGTTCCAAGCCCCGCCAAATCAATACCGGCCCCGGAGATAAAAGCAATCCTGATAGTGCCGAAGAGGAATACAGCCCTGATCAACCTACCTTCAAGCAGGCCGGACAGGCCACAGTGGGATACTTGGAGAGGGACAACCATACATCCCCCTCCAAAGACGAGGTAAGCCTCGACAACGACGAATTCAGCATGCCCGAAGATCTAGTGGAGCAAGTTCGCTTCAAGCGAAGGCTCATGGCCATGGCAAGGAGCCAACAAAGGAAGCAAGAGCAGCTTAATGTCGACAAGGATTTGCTAATGGATAGGTGGACCAAGATCTTGGCCACCGAAAAGTACGGACTCGACCGCCCTAACAGAGGGCATACGCGACACAATCGGCTACCTCAACCCAAGCAGACGATCCAAAGGCACACAACCCGACGTCCGCACACCACTTCGGTCCAAGACAGTAAGAAGGACACACGAACAGGCATCCTCAAGCCTCGGTGCAATGGTCATAAACATCAAGTCAGGGGCGCTGGTGCCAAGTCCAGCAACTCAAAGTCTGGTCAAAGGACAAAGAACAGCTCAAGCCTATTCGACCCAAGCTACAAACTCGATCAGCCGTGTGAAATTCACGGTACTCCCAAAAGGAAAAAACATACCTTCAAAACAAAGCGACCGGTCCTGTGCCCGAAACAATGAAGGGAGGCGTCTAGTCAAGAGACCCCCCCTAGAGCACAACAGTACGGCCGATCGCCCCCTACCATACAAACCACAACAATTCAATTGCCGTACCCCTAGACCTAGTAGCCCAGGGGATCCATAACATATAAAGCCCCCGCGGGTACGAATCCACAAATAACACCTTCTACAAGAGGTCAGGCGCAAAGGCCAAGTTCATTGGCCCACCGCTCTAACGGTTGTTCTCAGATAACCAAAAAACGCCACATCATGAAGCACATCGACTAGATCCCACCTGGTAAACCATAAGGCCAACACCAGTGATATACTCACGCCTACGTACAAGGCCGAACGCCGCCACTAGAGCAGAAATCATACAACTGCCAGAGTAGCAAGTCGCGCATGCCCATCAATATTTTGATATGACAGCCAACTCTTCTAACACCAACTGAGGAGTCCGGGCTACTTCTCGGTATAGCGGCTGGGCTCACCAGGGTCCTATCAGGAACCTTTAGACCAATCACGGGAGGACGCTCGGTTGCCTCCGAGCATTTACCTTCACAAACAAACTTTTATGCAGAACAGGATTGGCAGCGTGGAATCGGCCCGGACACACAAGGACAAGACCATGCAGGTAGAAGGCAGTTCGGATTCACTTTCGATTCATTCACAGCCCCCTCCAGTCCGGCCATCACAGGTTCTGCCAAAAAACCGTCCCTTTTTCATAATCATAAATCGCACTCATATGCATAGACATATCATCCTACTGCACTGCGTAGACTTAAATAACATGCACTGGCCGTCGTTTATCATCGACGCCTCTTTGCCACAATACGGCAGCCATGCTTCGTGTTACGCCTGGTTATGCTAGCGGCTTCACAATACGGCAACAAAGTCCGACCACCTTCTCGGTCACTCGGCACCCCGAACTTATAGCACTATATGCATCAACTCCGAATCATGTCTTGGGTAATTGGTTGGGTTTGCCTGGATCCCATGTTTTGGTACCTTACGTTCCGTTCCGTCGGCTAAGGTAGCGCTGGGAGAACTACTGCAATTGTGTCCCGGTTCTGCCGGACGAGCACCTTAGTAAAGAAAGCCGAAAAGGGACTGTCATGATGCAGCGAGAGCCGGCCAGCTATTTGAGAGGTTGTAAAATCCTTAAAGATTTATTCCGCACAACGCCATCATAAATGCAGACTGCGACGGATCGGTTTTCCGATCAGGCGCCAATAGAGCCCCTAGTTCGGCCTTCCGAACACTAGGGGCTGCGCCGACCATACTCGAATTCCTATGGCTAAGTGAGAGTAGTAAAGCCCTATAGTCCGATTGCCTGGTTCGTGGTGAAGCAACACCTCCTCCTAAGGACCCAATCATGGGATAAAGAGTGTTCAGAAATATCCCGAACACCCCCGTACTTCTCATGTGGGGGCTGAAGCCTACGACTGGCCAACTCTCAGAATTTACATACAATAAACAGCCGCGCAGGAAGAACATATGTTCACACAAAATAGGCAATACATAATAAAAGTGCCATGATCCCATATTACAAATATTGGCAAGAATGCCTTCAGGGAAATATAATGTCTTTTGTGCACTTATCCGCCACCAGGCGGGCCCCCTTCAGTACACCTTCACAGTATAGTTCGGGCTTGCGATGCTCCTTACCCTCCGGTGGCCCCTCAGTTATCAGCTTCTCCGCATCAATCTTCCCCCAATGCACTTTTGCATGGGCAAGCGCCATGCGCGCACCTTCTATACAGACTGATTGCTTGATAGAATTAAGCCGAGGACAAGCGCCCACAATCCACTTCACGAGTCCGAAGTAACTACTTGGAATTGGCTCTGCATGCCACAGCCGGATAACCAAGTCCTTCATGGCTAGTTCGGCTGCCTGGTGCAGTTCGACTAGATGCTTCAGCTGATCAACAAACGGCACCGGATAGTTCGGCGCCAAATACGGTGACCAGAAGTTCCTCTCCGCAGACTCCCTCTCCTCGGTCCGGTAAAATTGGGCAGCATCTGATATGGCCATAGATACAACAGGCCTTACCAAGAATTCAGCTAGCCGCTTAGAGTTCTCCACACTATAACGTAATAATGGCCATAGATACAACAGGCCTTACCAGCCGCAACTTTCCGGGCCTCCTGAATGTCCCGTAGAGCATCTCGAGCTTCTTCCCGAGCATCTTCCGCGGCTTGGAGAGCTTGGGCGAGTTCGGATTCTTTCCCTACTAGACTCTGCTCCAAGCTCTTGCTTTTCGTCACAGCCTCCTGGAGCTCCCGCTCAGCTGTGACGACCCTGGCCTCGTGTTTTTCACGAAGCGGCTGTTCGATGGCAGCCTTTTTGTGGGCATAAGCCACTGCCTTCTTCAGCCCCTCATATTCGGCACTCTCTCCTAGGGCGTACAACATAAATACTTTTCAATAGGCACACTTATTCATTTGTGCCCAACGCAAGACAATGTTTAAACATACCTTGCTTCTCCTCTCATTGCTTCTTCACACGGCCAAGTTCTTCTTCGGCCCGTTCCAGGCTCTGCTTCAATTCGGACACTTTCGCATCATGAGCGTCCGTCCTCTCCGCAGACACCTGTTTTCAAACAAATGGGTATAGATCATTAAACAAAGGTTCCCACTACAGAAGATGGTTTGATCCCCTGCCCGGCTCTCTTTTGCCGGACAGTGTATCAGGGGCTACTCCTCATACACTAGTAGAAAAGGGGGCATCAGTCCCAGTTCGTAAGGGCCTTTAGTCCCGGTTCTTGAACCGGGACTAAAGGGTCGTGACTAATGCCTCCCCCCTTTAGTCCCGGTTCAAACTGGAACCGGGACTAAAGGTCGCGGCCACGTGGAGCTCCACCTTTAGTCCCGGTTGGTAACACCAACCGGGACTAAAGGAAATTTTATGATTTTTTTTGAATTTTTTTTGGAATTTTTTTATTTTAAAATCTCTGAATTATTTTAACCTCTAATCTCTAATCACCACCCCTCATCACTGCTCAATTTATCCTCTAATCTCTAATCACCCCTCATCATTCCTAATCATCTAACTTCCCGAACGGTCACCCATCCTCCCACTCCCCCAGCCTGAGCACGCTTAACTTCCGGGTTCTATTTTCCCTCGTTTCCAAGTCTGCACTTGTTGTTTTCCTGACAATAGTAAGATGTCAATCCTATTAACCCTCAGGAATTTTGCGTGAGCATGAAGTGACACATTTCACTTCTTGAGTTTGAAACTATTGTTTTAAAAAACAATAATTATTTAGTAACACTAATATTTCTTGAATAATTAGTTTGACCAATGTTTGACCACAATTTGACCAGATTTGACCAAAATTCAAAATAACTGAAATAATTATTTAGTAACACTAATATTCTAGAATAATTAGTTTGACCATTGTTTGACCATTGTTTGACCACAGTTTGAAATTTTTTCGATTTTTTCCACTCTAGATCTTAAAAGCCCCGTAACTTTTTTTCTGTTAGGTTTTTGAGGATTTTGAAAATGTTTAACGGGGTTCCCCATGTTAAATTTGGATGTAACTTTTTGAGTAGATGATTTTTCATATAAAAAACTTTTTCATCCGAGTTAGTATGCAAAAGTTATGCCCATTTTACTAAATTCTAGAGAGGTTTTGCAAATAAAGTCGAAATTCACATTTGCAAATTTTCCCAACAACTAGAGCACATATCACATGGGAAACTTATTTTTTTTTATTTTTTTGAGATTTTCATCATTTACTTTTATTTTTTTAAACTGAAAAGGCGATGCAGAGGGGGGGTGGAGTTTGAAAATGTGACCTTTAGTACCGGTTCGTGCCATGAACCGGTACTAATGCCTCAAACCTCATTAGTACCGGTTGGTGGCTCGAACCGGGACAAAGGTCTAACCTTTAGTCCCGGTTGGTGCCATGAACTGGTACTAATGGGCATCACACCCTTTAGTCCCGGTTCGTGGCACCAACCGGGACTAAAAGGTCCAGACGAACTGGGACAAATGGCCCACGTAGCCCCTGGGTGCACGAACCGGGACTAATGCCCCCATTAGTCCCGGTTCTAGACTGAACCGGGACTAATGGGCTAACCCGGGGTGGACCAAAGTCCTCTTTTCTACTAGTGATATCATGCTGATTCTTCAAAAGGTTCCTTAGAAACCATACCTCAAAAGCCTTTATAAGGCCAAGACAAGACTCATTCAGCCCGCTTTTGGCAGCCTGAATCTTTCCAACCACCGTACCCATAAGGGTCTGATGTTCATCAATGACAGACGCGTTCTTTAACGCTGTCGATAGACCGCCCGACAGCTCTGCGTAGACAGAGGTTGCCGGCGAAGTAGGCAAGCCCCCCTCCATGGACGGTGGCCGCTCGCTCGATCCTGGAGCTTTAGAGGCCTCCAGGACCTTATCCGGCTCTGAGCCTCTTTGAGATGACACCTCGGTGTCGCGCCTGGACTCCGGAAGAGGAGCCCCCGGAGGCGTCTCGCTCGCTACAGCATCCGAGCTCAACGAATCCTCCGATGAGGACTGTCCGGCAGGAGACCTCGCCGAGCTGTACGTGTGGCATCAGTCAAAACCACTATACCCAGACGACCCTGGATACATAGGCGTATTCAGATTTCGATTAATTACGATTTTCCCAGGGGCTGGGCCTCGGGATCCCACTCCGAGCTGTTATCGGCAGCCGGGGTGGATGCCTCTGGATGGGAACCTCTCCCCCTCTTGGGCGATTCGGCCTCCAGGGTCAGGGAAGCTGCACGCTTCTTCCCGCCTTCAGAGCGAGGCTCGTCCTCCTCTGCTTCCTCCTCTTCGTCTTCGGAAGAAGGAGCATCGCTAGAGCCTTCGGATTTGGTGTCCGAAGCCTCGCGGCAACGGAGGCCACTCTGGGTCTTCTTAACGTTCTTGGAGACCTCCTTCTTTGGAGCCTCGTAAGGCGCAGAGACTAGCATCTTCGTTAGAAGAGGTCCGGCCGGTTCCTCCGGCAGCGGGGATGGACATTGTATCCGCTCGACCTTCTTTATCCATCCCTGAGGTCACGACGAAGCATGATTAAAATTTTCCCTCATGACATGACGGTTGAAGCATGGATGGACAGGGCGTGGCTGTAACTTATCGGGCTTGCAGAACGGGATAATTGGTACCCCCGGTCTTCGGCGGAGTCCGGCCATGATTTGCCGGACTTGAAGAGCACCTTCAAGATATCCTCGTGGGAGGAATCATAGAGCTCCCAAAGGGTTTGGTGCTCGGTTGGGTCAAACTCCCACAAAGTGCAAGCTCAACGCTGGCAAGGGAGAACCAGGCGAACTAGCATCACCTGGACTACGTCGACGAGTTTGACGGCCTTGTCTACCATGCTCTGAACGCGCGTTTGGAGCAGTGACAGCTCGTCGAACGAGGACCAGTTCGGGCCCTTCTTGGGCTAGGACGTGAGCCGCAGTGGAGCTCCGGATCTGAATTCAGGAGCTGCAGCCCACTTTTTGCCGCGCAGTTCGGTGATATAAAACCACTGCTGCTGCCACTCCTTGACGGAGTCGTTGAAAGTGCCCTTCGGCTAAACAACCTTGGGCATCTTGCTCAACATGGCACCGCCGCACTCGGCGTGTTTGCCGCTCACCACCTTGGGCTTCACATTGAAAATCTTCAGCCATAGGCCGAAGTGAGGCGGAATCCGGAGAAACGCTCCGCACACGATGATGAACGTCGAAATATTGAGAAAAGTGTTGGGGGGAAAGATCATGAAAATCAATCCCATGGTAATACATCACTCCACGTACAAATGGGTGGAGGGGAAACCCGAGCCCGCGGACAAAATGGGGAAGGAACACGACTCTCTCGTGAGGCTCTAGAGTAGGGACAACCTGTCCCGACGGTGGGAGACGGTGGCCAGTCTTCTTGGCCAGATACCCGGCTTCCCAGAGCTTCTTGATATCCTTCTCCCGGACGGTAGAGGCCATCCATCTGCTTCCTGCTCCGGATCCGGACATCTTTGGAAAACCTCTCTTCAATGAAAAGGGAGAGTGCTTGGGCGTTAGGGCTCGAGCGGTGGGGAATGAGTTAACGGAAGGAGAAGGCATGGGTAAAGAGGAAGCTACCTTATCTCTTTATAAGAGGTGGTAAAAGCTTTTTGCGCCTCCCCACTTGCCTGGTGGGACCCGCTCACCTCCCACTTGCCGCGATTAGCGGTGCGGTTGGATTACCCATGCCTATATTAATGAGAATCCCGTGATAAGTGGACACGATCTTTGCTTTGACAAGACGTGCCAAGGAAACCACCTCGCGATATACGCTGAGGTTGTAGGTGAGAAAACGACTTGGATAAAGACCCGACCTTGATGCCATGTCGCACTGTCCAGAAAGTGGTCAGCAGAGTACATTTGTGAAATATCGCTATCTCTACGGTGGTATGTGAAGATCATCTTGCAGATCCGAACACGGTCTACATGGTCGACAATAACCTTGGAGTATCCGGAAGGAGGAACCCGCCTTGCAATGCTGAAGACAAAACTGCGCGCCGGACTCATCGTCATTGAAGCCTGGTTCAGGGGTGTAACGCCCCGGCTCCGATGCGCCAGGTGTCCACCAGTTATTCGCCGTCATTGCCATGTCGTTTGCTTGCGTGTTGCATTTTGTCTTGTCATCATGTGCATCTAATTTTGCATACGTGTTCGTCTCATGCATCCGAGCATTTTCCCCGTTATCCGTTTTGCAATCCGGCACTCCTATGTCCTCCGGCGTCCCCCGTTTGTCTCTTGTTCTGAGCGGGTGTTAAACGTTCTCGCAATGGACCGAGTCTTGCCAAGTGGCCTTGGTACACCACCGATAGACCGCCTGTCAAGTTTCGTGCCATTTGGAGGTCGTTTGATGCTCCAACGGTTAACCGGGTAACCGTAAAAGCCTCTTTTGTGTGCAGGCCAACACCCCTTCAAAGTGGCCCAAAACCCATCTAAGTCACTTCCATTCTCTCGGTCGTTCGATCAAGATAGTGTGGGCGAAAACCGCACCCCATTTGGACTCTCGTAGCTCCCTCTACCTATAAATAGATCCTACCCGTCCAAATCCCGGGTCCAACCCCTAAAATTTCCCCTCCACCGCCGCCGGACGCGTCCGCGACGGCCGGACACATCCGCCCCGCTCCCCCGTCCAACCGCAGCGCGCCACGTGGCCTTCCACCGCCGTCCGTGCCACCGGCCCGCCAGGCCCAGATCCGGCCCCCGCGGCCTGGGCCGCCGCGCCACCACCTCCCGTGGGCGCCCGAGCCCC
>NC_057798.1:54050757-54056835 GCF_018294505.1 Triticum aestivum | reverse complement strand
CGCCGGACCTCGTCCCCGCCGCCAGCGCCTCCCGCTCGCGCCTCGGGTGCCCCGTCGCGCCTGCACGTCGGAGCAGCCGCGCCCTCGCCGGAGTCCGCGCTCGCCGCCGGCCTGATCCGGCCAGATCCGGTCTCGGGCCACCTCGCCGGCGCCTCCCCGGCCTCATTCGTCCGTTCCACCACCTGTCATCGCCGGCACCGTCGGGCTTCGTCTGCTCCTCTGTCCACGCCGGACATGTCCGGAGGAGCCCGGACAAGTCCGTCTAGTCAATCCCCCTCGAGGTCTAATCTTTTCCCAAGTCCCTGTTTCTGCAACATTTCCAGGTAATGTTCATCGCATCATAACATCATTTGTGCTGCTCCGTTTTGTGCGTGTTATGTATCAAAATGTTCATAATGAGATGCTCTTCATTTCATTCCGTTGTTCCATGCTTGTTTGAGTCCATCTTGATGACCTAATCATCGTTGCAAGAGTGCTATATGATGTTAATCTGCTGAAACTGTTATAACTTGGTGATTTGTCATTTTAATCGCATTTGATGTGTGCATCCTATAAGCATGAGCTCTAAATGTGTTTTGAACTACATCATGCCATCTTTACATAGATGCAATCCATGTATTTTTGTGAGTCTTGTACTGAGTGGATCAAGCTTGTTAAGTAGGGTACTTGCTGTTGCTGTTTTGGTAGGCTGAATCTGCTATATTATGATGCCATGTAAACCTGCTGCTACAAGTCATTCTATGAATAATCTGGAGATGTTCGCTAAGGATGTTTTGTTAAAAATATCATGCTATATCCATCCATGCCCCTGGTTGCATTTGTAGCTTGCTGTAGCTTGTTGTAATCTTGATCTCAAGTTGCTAAATAATGTTGCTGTCAGCCTGTTAACATTAAGTTCAGTTTTGCCATGAGCTTTGCTAGTGATCCATGCACCCTATGAACTTTGTATTGCCATTATTAACTTCATAAACATTTATTCTTACTGTTGGTCACCTTGTCATCCCATGTATTTCTCTGTGGTGAGTGGTACAAGCTCACCAACATGCCTACTTATCGTTGTTCCTGCCATGTTTGAATCTGTCATATCATTTGCCATGTTTACATGGGTGCCATCATATCTTCTGATCCTTTTTGGCTCATGGTCAGTAAAGGACTTTTGTTCTATGCATTTAGTAGTAGCATTCCAGGACTTAAGTTTCTATGATAAGTTCCTGTAACATGTTGTTTGAGAGCTCTAAACATTGCGACCTAATGTTATTTCTGCTAAGCCTGAAACTGTTATTATTGGCAATCTTGCCATGTGTTTTGGAGCATGTTCTATTGTTTTCTGGAGATAGCTCAGTGTTCATGTTTTGTTATGCTTTACCTATACTTCATGCCCATGCCTTTTGTTCTTATGTTGAGGTGCTATAGCATATTGTTTTGATGCTTGCAAGATGATCGCTACCCTGGATCTCACTACTATCATTGCTATGCTAGTTGATTCGTTCTATCGATATGCTCCGCTACCTATCACCTGTTTATCAAGCCTCCCAATTTTCCATGTCAGCCTCTAACCTTTTTTCACCCTTCCTAGCAAACCATTGCTTGGCTATGTTACCATTTTGCTCAGCCCTCTTATAGCGTTGCTAGTTGCATGTGAAGTTGAAGATTGCTCCAAGGTGGACATGATTATGTTGGGATATCACAATATCTCTTATTTAATTAATGCATCTATATACTTGGTAAAGGGTGGAAGACTCGGACTTATGCCTGGTGTTTTGTTCCACTCTTGCCGCCCTAGTTTCCGTCATATCGGTATTATGTTCCCGGATTTTGCGTCCCTAACACGGTTGGGTGATTTATGGGACCCCCTTGACAGTTCGCTTTGAATAAAACTCCTCCAGCAAGGCCCAACCTTGGTTTTACCATTTGCCTCACCACCACCTACTTTCCCATTGGGAGTCGCGCTCTCGAGGGTCATCTTTATTTTAGCCCCCCCGGGGCTAGTGCTTCTCTAAGTGCTGGTCCGAACCGGGCAGACTGCGGGGCCACCTCAGGGCAACTCGAGGGCTAGTTTTACTCGTAGGCTGACCTATCCGGTGTTGCCCTGAGAACGAGATATGTGCAGCTCCTATCGGGATTGTCGGTGCATCGGGCGGCTTTGCTGGTCTTGTTTTACCATTGTTGAAATGTCTTGTAAACCGGGATTCCGAGTCTGATCGGGTCTTCCTGGGAGAAGGTATATCCTTCGTTGATCGCGAGATCTTATCATGGGCTAAGTTGGGAAACCCCTGCAGGGTATAAACTTTTGAAAGCCGTGCCCACGGTTATGTGGCAGATGGGCATTTGTTAATGTCCGGTTGTAGATAACTTGACACCAGATCCGAATTAAAACGCATCAACTGTGTGTGTAGCCGTGATGGTCTCTTTTCAGCGGAGTCCGGGAAGTGAACATGGTTTTGGATTATGCTTGACGTAAGTAGGAGTTCAGGATCACTTCTTGATCATTTCTAGCTCCACGACCGTTCAGCTTGCTCTCTTCTCGCTCTTATTTGCTTATGTTAGCCACCATATATGCTTAGTCGCTGCTACAACCTCACCACTTTACCCCTTCCTTTCCCATTAAGCTTTGCTAGTCTTAATACCCATGTTAATGGGATTGCTGAGTCCTCGTGGCTCACAGATTACTACAACAACAGTTGTAGGTACAAGTTATGCGATGATCATGACGCGAGAGCGATGTTTGCTTGTTTTGGAGTTCTTCTTCTGCTTCTTCTTCGATCAGGGGATAGGTTCCAGGTCGGCAGCCTGGGATAACAGGGTGGATGTCGTTTGAGTTTCTGTTTGTGTTTCATCCGTAGTCGGATGGTGCTCTTATGTAAGACGATGTTGTATTCGTGTGGCATTGTATGCCTTATGTATATATCCCTATATATTATGTAATGTTGATGTAATGATATCCACCTTGTAAAAGTGTATCAATATGCGGTTCTATCCTTGGTGGGACCTTCGAGTCTCTTTAGGATAGTATCGCATATTGGGCGTGACAAGTTGGTATCAGAGCCTCGACCGACCCTAGGAGCCCCCTTGATTGATCGTGTAGTTTGGCCGTTGTCGAGTCTAGAAGAAAAACTGTTTTCGGAGTCTAGTTATATCGGAGAGTATGAATTCTTTTTACTCCTCAGCCCCATCGTCGCTCTGGTCAGGAATCTTGATGTAGGTGTTTTGAATTACTCCTCTTCCCTTTCAAACTTTCTTTAGGATCACGTAGTTGGTTTTTCGGTCGTTGGTTCTCTTCTCTTTTCATCTGATGCATTTCTTGTCAAGTTGAGTCAAGCCTCTTCATGTTTGCATTCAATCCTCAGTTGTTTTCTTTTCCCACCCGCCCCCCCTTTTTTCTTGGAGCCGGAGTTTGTAATCGAGTATCCAGCCTACTCGTGCGAAGCTTTTGCATCCTTTCAACCGGTGTTTCCTCTTCAAGTTATTCATCAATTTTTCCCCTTCCAAGTCGCCCTTTGTTTTTTTCCGCCCTCCCACCCTTTTTCTTCCCGGAGTTTGAGTCTGTTTTCAGCATCAATTTCATTCATGTGGAACCTCTTCAGTCCTTCGTAAATTATCTCAACCGGTGAATTCTCGTCTCGTTTGTCATTCTTCATCTCTTTTTCTTCTCCGGTGGGTTCAATTCAAGTTTTCGGTTGATCACATTCTTTTCCTTGGATCAAGTGTTTTCCCTGCTCGTTCGCCTCTCGCCAGTTTATCCTTCCGGAGTGTTTAAGACATCTCAGGAGATTCGTCTGTGTTCCAATTAATTCGTGGTTGTCACCTCATTCAAATATTTCAATTGTTCCGATGCTTCATCTATCTGTTCATCATCCCTTTCTAACGGTGTTTTTCTCTTCAGTGGGCCCTAACCCACAGGTCTTTTTCTAGGATCTTACCTGAGTCTTCTAATTATTCCGGAGCCATTCCAAATTCTTTTCAAGTGTGACGTAAGAATGGATCCCATCAGTCACATGCCTTCTCCAAGATCTCGTTCAAATTCTTTTCATTGTTGGCTCAACCTCTTCGCTTTTCATTCTCCCGGAGTATCTCAGTAATTTTGGTGGTGTTTCTCGTCATCAGTTGAAGATTGAAGAAGAGTTTTCCTCTAAATCTTGCTCGTTCTCTCGAAGATTCGTGGTTCTAGCTTCATATTATCCTGTCAAATTATTCCATTTGTCAGATATTCTTTTCTTAACCATCCAGAGTATGTCAGAAGTTGGTTTCCCGTTTCTTTTCATTGGAGGCCATCTTTCCAGAAGAATTCTTCGTCCTCACACTTCAGCTACCGTTGTCCAATTATCCCGGTGCATCATTCAAGTGTTCTTCAATCTACTCTTGATCTCTTTGTTCTTTTGCATCTAAATCCCCTCTAACATATCGGTTCTACTAATTCTTCTTGGTGATTGAGTCTCTTTCATCAGTCTTTTTCGGATTCTTATGGTGGTTCGTTCAAGATTATTTTTCCTTGATTATCATATCTATCCATTCATTCTTTCCAATCCTACCGGTGGTTCTTGAAGACTTTCTCAAGTTTTGTGCCACATTTCCCTTAATTCTTTTTCAACAAGAATAAGTAATATGCAAAATCCATTGCTTATCATCAATTAAATTTGATGAAGGATAAGCATACAATAAATCTTATTCTTATTTCATCCAAGTGAGTAATCCCTTCCTTCGGAGTTTTTTCTTGATGAATAAATTCTAGTTCTAAGTGTTTTCATCTTTTCTTTTCTGGAGTTCAAATTCCCTAGGCCATTTCGTCGGAACCTCCATCTAAATCACCGCAAGGCTTTAATCTTATTCTTTTTTCCTTCAATCTATCTCATCATCCTTTTGTCACCGGAGTTCTTCATGGTGGTTTTTCATGATTTAATTCATTCTTTCAAGAGTTCATCAAGATTCTTGTTGGTGGAGTTCAAGTATCTTTTCTCCTCGCGTCTCGAAGTGCAAATAATTCTTCCTTTTCTTCTGGAGTGGAGCTTTGCATTCCTTTGGTCTTCTCAGTTATTCAATCTATTCCGCTTGTGGTCGGTTATCACCTCATAATTTTGAGATGTTTTCCATAAGTCCACAACAAGCTTATTCTTTCGTTGTTGACTTTCTCAACAACTCTGTTCAATCCTTCCTTCTAAGTTCATTTCATTCAATTCTTTCAATTCTTCCGGAGGCATTGCACTGTTCTTCTCGCCAAGTGTCATACCATCTTGTGAAGCTCGTGTTCTATTCCTCCATGTTTCAGCCGGAGTGCTGCCTAAATCCTTTCAGTCTTATCCGTTTCTTATCTCGTTCTAACCGGAGTGGTTTCATAGTCTATCTGATTCTGTGAGCTTTCGATTCTCATCATTCTCGTTGTTCCTCTCTTCTTCTCGAATGCTCTCGATTCTTTGCTTCTTCTCTTGATTTCTTGTTTCACGTCATCCATTTTCCCTTTCGTCTCGTTCTTAAGATCTCGGGACGAGATCACTTATTAGTGGAGGAGTGTTGTAACGCCCCGGTTCCGATGTGCCAAGTGTCCACCAGTTATTCACCGTCATTGCCATGTCGTTTGCTTGCGTGTTGCATTTTATCTTGTCATCATGTGCATATCATTTTGCATACGTGTTCGTCTCACGCATCCGAGCATTTTCCCCGTTGTCCGTTTTGGAATCCGGCACTCCTATGTCCTCCAGTGTCCCCCGTTTGTCTCTCGTTGTGAGCGGGTGTTAAACGTAATCGGAATAGACCGAGTCTTGCCAAGTGGCCTTGGTACACCACCGGTAGACCGCCCGTCAAGTTTCGTGCCATTTGGAGGTCGTTTGATGCTCCAATGGTTAACCGGATAACCATAAAAGCCAATTTTGTGTGCAGCCTAACACCCCTTCAAAGTGGCCCAAAACCCATCTAAGTCACTTCCATGCTCTCGGTCGTTCAATCACGATCGTGTGGGCGAAAACCGCACCCCATTTGGACTCTCGTAGCTCCCTCTACCTATAAATAGATCCTCCCCGTCCAAATCCCGGGTCCAAACCCTAAAATTTCCCCTCCACCGCCGCCGGACGCGTCCGCGACGGCCGG
>NC_057798.1:54029961-54050455 GCF_018294505.1 Triticum aestivum | reverse complement strand
GGAACTCGTCCCCGCCGCCAGCGCCTCCCGATCGCGCCCCAGGCGCCCCGTCGCGCCTCCATGCCGGAGCCGTCGCGTCCTCCGCCAGAGCCCGCGCTCGCCGCCGGCCGGATCCGCCTCGCCGTCGCCTCCCCGGCCTCCTTCGCCCGTTCCGCCGCCTGTCATCGTTCGCACCGTCGCGGGCTTCGGCTGCTCCTCTGTCCGCGCCGGACATGTCCGGAGGAGCCCAGACATGTCCATCTAGTCAACCTCCCTCGAGGTCTAATTTTTCCCTAAGTCCCTGTTTCTGTAACATTTTCAGGTCATGTTCATCGCATCATAACTTCATCTGTGCTGCTCCGTTTTGTGCGTGTAATGTATCAAAATGTTGATCATGAGGTGCTATTCATTTCATTCAAGTGTTCCATGCTTGTTTGAGTCCATCTTGATGCCCTAATCATCGTTGCAAGAGTGCTATATGATGTTAATCTGCTGAAACTGTTATAACTTGGTGATTTGTCATTTTCGTTGCATTTGATGTGTGCATCCTATGAGCATGACCTCTAAATGTGTTTTGAACTACATCATGCCATCTTTGCAGAGGTGCAATCCATGTATTTTTGTGAGTCTTGTACTGAGTGCATCCAGCTTGTTAAGCAAGGTACTTGCTGTTGCTGTTTTGCTAGGCTGAATCTGCTATATTATGATGCCATGTAAACCTGCTGCTCCAAGTCATTCTATGCATAATCTAGAGATGTTCACTAAGGATGTTTCGTTATACATGTCATGCTCTATCTATCCATGCCCCTGGTTGCATTTATAGCTTGCTGTAGCTTGTTGTAATCTTGCTCTCAAGTTGCTAAATAATGTTGCTGTCAGCCGGTTAACATTAAGTTCAGTTTTTCCATGAGCTTTGCTAGTGATCCATGCACCCTATGAACTTGCTCTTGCCATGCTTAGCTTCATAAACATGTATTCTTACTGTTGGTCACCTTGTCATGCCATGTATTGCTCTGTGGTGAGTGGTACAAGCTCACCAACATGCCTACTTATCGTTGTTCCTGCCATGTTTGAATCTGTCATATCATTTGCCATGTTTACATGGGTGCCATCATATCTTCTGATCCTTTTTGGCTCATGGTCAGTAAAGGACTTTTGTTCTATGCATTTATTAGTAGCATTCTAGGCCTTAATTTTCTATGATAAGTTCCTGTAACATGTTGTTTGAGAGCTCTAAACATTGCAACCTAATGTTATTTCTGCTAAGCCTGAAACTGTTATTATTTGCAATTTTTCCATGTGTTTTGGAGCATGTTCTATTGTTTTTTGGAGATAGCTTAGTATTCATGTTTTGTTATGCTTTACCTGTACTTCATGCCCATGCCTTTTGTTCTTATGTTGAGGTGCTGTAGCATATAGTTTTGATGTTTGCAAGATGATCGCTACCCTGGATCTCACTACTATCATTGCTATGCTAGTTGCTTCGTTCTATCGCTATGCTGCACTACCTATCACCTGTTTATCAAGCCTCCCAATTTGCCATGTCAGCCTCTAACCTTTTTTCACCCTTCCTAGCAAACCATTGCTTGGCTATGTTGCCGCTTTGCTCAGCCCTCTTATAGCGTTGCTAGTTGCAGGTGAAGTTGAAGATTGCTCCAAGGTGGACAGGATTATGTTGGGATATCACAATATCTCTTATTTAATTAATGCATCTATATACTTGGTAAAGGGTGGAAGACTCGGCCTTATGCCTGGTGTTTTGTACTACTCTTGCCGCCCTAGTTTCCATCATATCGGTATTATGTTCTCGGATTTTGTGTCCCTAACGCGGTTGGGTGATTTATGGGACCCCCTTGATAGTTCGTTTTGAATAAAACTCCTCCAGCAAGGCCCAACCTTGGTTTTACCATTTGCCTCACCACCACCAACTTTTCCCTTGGGAGTCGCGCTCTCGAGGGTCATCTTTATTTTAGCCCCCCCGGGCCAGTGCTTCTCTAAGTGCTGGTCCGAACCGGGCAGACTGCGGGGCCATCTCGGGGCAACTCGAGGGCTGGTTTTACTCGTAGGCTGACCTATCCGGTGTTTCCCTGAGAACGAGATATGTGTAGCTCCTATCGGGATTGTCGGCGCATCGAGCGGCTTTGCTGGTCTTGTTTTACCATCGTTGAAATGTCTTGTAAACCGGGATTCCGAGTCTGACCGGTGGGAGAAGGTATATCCTTCGTTGATCGCGAGATCTTATCATGGGCTAAGTTGGGACACCCCTGCAGGGTATAAAATTTCGAAAGCCATGCCCGCGGTTATGTGGCAGATGGGAATTTGTTAATGTCCGGTTGTGGATAACTTGACACCAGATCCGAATTAAAACGCATCAACTGTGTGTGTAGCCGTGATGGTCTCTTTTCGGCGGAATCCGAGAAGTGAACATGGTTTTGGGTTATGCTTGACGTAAGTAGGAGTTCAGGATCACTTTTTGATCATTGCTAGCTCCACGACCGTTCTGCTTGCTCTCTTATCGCTCTTATTTGCGTATGTTAGCCACCATATATGCTTAGTCGTTGCTGCAACCTCACCACTTTACCCCTTCCTTTCCCATTAAGCTTTGATAGTCTTGATACCCATAGTAATGGGATTGCTGAGTCCTCGTGGCTCACAGATTATGACAACAACAGTTGCAGGTACAGGTTATGCGATGATCATGACATGAGAGCGACGTTTGCTTGTTTTGGAGTTCTTCTTCTGCTTCTTCTTCGATCAGGGGATAGGTTCCAGGTCGGCAGCCTGGGATAGCAGGGTGGATGTCGTTTGAGTTTCTGTTCGTGTTTCATCCGTAGTCGGATGGTGCTCTTATGTAAGACGATGTTGTATTTGTGTGGCATTATATGCCTTATGTATGTATCCCCATCTATTATGTAATGTTGATGTAATGATATCCACCTTGTAAAAGCGTATCAATATGCGGTTCTATCCTTGGTGGGACCTTCGAGTCTCTTTAAGATAGTATCGCATATTGGCGTGACAAGGGGCTATTGAGGGAGTCCTGGATTAGGGGGTATCCGGACAGCCGGACTGTATACATCGTCCGGACTATTGAAGCGTGAAGATACAAGACTCAAGACTTCGGCTCATGTCCGGATGGGACTCTCCTTTGCATGGAAGACAAGCTTGGCGATTCGGATATTATATTTCCTTCCTTGTAACCGACTCCATGTAAACCCTAGCCCTCTCCGGTGTTTATATAAACCGGAGAGGATGTTCCTTAGAAGGCCTATCACAATTACAATCATACCATCATAGGCTAGCTCTTAGGGTTTAGCCTCTACGATCTCATGGTAGATCTACTCTTGTACTACTCATATCTTCAATATTAATCAAGCAAGAAGTAGGATTTTACCTCCATCGAGAGGGCCTGAACCTGGGTAAACATTGTGTCCCTTGCCTCCTGTTACCATCAGCCTAAGACGCACAGATCGGGACCCCCTACCCGAGATCCGCCGGTTTTGACACCGACAGCGACCACTCTCGCTTGTGCTTCTTTGCACCCCAACATGCACGTCACCTCAATTTTCAAAGAGGGCATCGAGCAGATCGAAGACGGCGACCACACCGCACTAGAGAATGCGGGGCCATTTGGAAGCAAGGTGATGTGACGACGGCTGACTGACTCCTCCCCCCACCATCTCTCTCTCTCTCTCGCACAAAATTACCAATCCCTCTCTCCCCCGCACAAAATTATCAATCCCTCAACCCACGAGATCCTTCCCCTCTCGTCCATGTTTTTCCAGCTCTCTCATCAAACATGCTGTCTCTTCTCCTTCCACGTATACAGAATCCGGATGCACACGCATCTCACGTATATTACATGTCTTCATCTTTCTCACAGACCTAACTTCTTCCTCTCTCTTTCTCTCTCTATATCTCTCTCTATCTCGTTAGGTTTATCTCCTACTCTCTCGTCCACATACATACAATCTTTCCCGCCCTATCTGCTTCATCTTCAAAAGCTCTCTCTGCATGTTTCATTCACACATTGGGATATGTCAAAATGTTGCTTCTATAATGGCTGATGCAGAGTTATGGTTGGTTTTGTCGCATCCTACAAAGTAATAACTATGAAATGCATTTAGATTCTCATTTGACTGGGATTATGTGAGTTTGAGCATGTTCTGAAGTACTATAGACCTTGTATACATCTTGGGATTCGACAATGATTGTAACTATTGAATTGTATAGACCATTACATTCGAAGTCAATAGCCTAATATATTTATTTCACAATTTCAACAAATAATTAGTTCACTACAAACTAAGAAAACAAATGTGTACTCCCTCCATTTTTATTTAAGTCCGCGTATTAGCATTGGTCAAAGTCAAGTTTTGTAAACTCTCAGAAATCTTATAACAAAATATATTAACATATACAATAACAAATAAATACCATTATATTCATTATTGAATGTACTTTCACATCATACATATTTGTTATTTATATTTTTCTATAAATTTGGTCAAACTTTAGGAAGTTTGACTTCGGTCAAACCTAATATGCAGAGTTTACTACTACTACTCTCTAGTTGCTTAGCCGAATCACTCAACACGCCACACGGGGAGTTCATTGTCACAAAATTTTGAGGTCGGCGGGAAAATCTCCCTCGACCCTGATTCGAGCAGTGGGAAGTTACCATCATAGCCTTCGGAACAGGCCTACGGATGACGCTTGGTAGGGGGCTGTTTTTGTAACTTCAGGTTCACCCTACCCAGCCAACCCCACCCCGGCACCCAGAGTAGTACACCTGAATACTCCCCATTTTCTATCCTCACCGCAAAATAGACTTCTCCACGGCACCACAGCCTTCATGCTCCTCCCCTTTACATCGGCACACTCGTCCACCGCAGCGCATCTGCCTCATCGACGACCTCGTATGCCGCACTAGAGATGGTCCACCGCCGTTGTCGTACACGAAGCCTCTTCCCTGGCATCGTCTTCCACGGTCTCGGATCTGCTTCCCGGAAGCCGACGCCAAGCGCAGAAGTACCACTGTCGTGGACAATGAACTGACTCCCATTGCCGACCATGACTCACAGAGGCCGCCGCGACCATCGTTCTCCTCCTCGGCTGGTAATGTGTGTATTGAATCACTTAACAGTACATGTGCAGTTCTAATTTTGTTCATACCTACCCATCAAATTTCCTGGGTGCTATTGTTCCCATAAAAGTAATTGGTTATAGCCTCCATTATACAATAGAATATCAGCTTGTAATTGTGTGTCACTCCTGTATCGCGCTATGCTTGGGTAGGTTTTTCATCTACAACCAGTAGTGTGGCAAATGATGGGAAGTTTTTTAGAACTAGCAAGATGCCCATGCATTACACGCATCAAGATGCATTTGTATGAGTAGTTTATCTTGTCGGAGAAAAGGATGAACGAGGGAATGCCTTATTTGCAAATCTGGAGAGGGGTATGGGTATGTTTTTGCAAAATTCCCATTTGTTTCCTTCCTATCTGCCAGATATAAATTGGACGACCTATATTGCAGGATGGCAGGCACACCATCATCACCAACTCTGTTTTTTATAAGAAAAAAAGTATAGAGAAAAAAGTAGACAATAGAGAAGTAGAGATAAATATTAAATATTAAATATTAAATAAATATAATAGTAGAGAAGAGAGTAGAGATAGCAGAGACGTCGGGAAAGGATCGCGCGCACGGGAAAAAGCGGCCGGGTGTGCGCTAGTTTTGGCGCGCAACGTCCGACGCACTTTATAAAATCCAACGCCCTCCCACCGCTCTGTGCCTTGCCACCGCTCTCTCCCCGCTCTGTGCCTCGCCATTGCTCTCTCCCCGCTCTTTCTCGCCTCGCCGCTGCCGCGCCACCATGTCGCCGCGTCACCAGGAAACTTGGGGATACCACGGCGTCCGCGCGCGCCCCTCCAGCGGCTTCTCCGCCGAGATCCGGTTCCGCGGGATGCGCCTCGGCCTCGGCAATTTCGACACCGCCAACGAGGCCACCCGCGCGTACGACGCGGCGGCGTGGCGCCTCCGGTGGCCTCATACAACATTGAACTTCCCCAACGTGCTGACGTGGGAGCGGGCGTAGGAGCTTGTGCCTCTGCCGCGGCTTAGCACCGACGAGGATCATCGTGACAACCGGAGGCGGGAGCACCGTCTTGGCATCACCGAGATGGACGAGGAAGCCATGGCGCTGTGGCGCCAACACTTCCCGTAGGACATCATCAACGAGTGTGAGTTCTACACGCAAAGGAGGGCGGAGAGGGATAAGAGGAGGGCGGAGCGATCCGCCTATCGCGAGGACAAGCGTAGGCGAAAAGCGGATGCTCAATTCAACATGAGGCTAGGAGCAGCGTTGCCCTGGGAATTCGACGACGATCGGTATCTTCACGCTTATAGTCAGACGTCGGAGGAGGACATCACCGAGGAGGTGTCGGACGACGAGGAGTAGTTGAATTATCTTTTTTTATCTATCTATGGTGAGAACTATCCTCTACTCTCTAGTCTCTACTTCTCGATCTCAGTACTGTAAACGTTTTTTTAAAGCACCGCACATTGCGATTCTGTTGGAGATGCTCTAACATGGCAGACGAGTGCTTTAATGTTGCCCACAAGATGCGCGAGTATTACTAGTAGTATATTTTTCTTGCCATGTTGAGATTTTAAAACCACGAGTGCGAACATGCAGAGGAGCAATGAAGACCAAACAGGGGATATTGGGGACATCTTCAAGGAGCGTGGCAAGTTAAAGAGGAGCTGCATCGAACCTGTAAAACAAGCTTTGGTAAGTAACACCCTTTCAATTACTTTCGTTTAGCCTCGTGTTCTTCGATGTGTATATGTTCTAGTTTCTGTTTCTCTTAAGCCTGGTGTTCTTCGATGTGTAATAAGAAGAGTCTTAATCGTCCTAATGCTTTCGTTTTTAGCTTGATGTAGGAAGTGGGTGTTCTCACCTTGTAGTCTGTTTTTATATATTTTTTCCTTTTGAATTCACTTCTCCGAGTTATGTTTATCTGGCTTCTACTAAATGGATCTAGGTTGCTCTGAGTATTGATATAAAAAAGAAGTAACTTCATGTCAGGATGCAGTTCCTGCGAGGAGGGAAGTATGGTCAACATCGAGATCATGTTTCCAAAATGAGATGGATTACACACAAGGTGCCAATTCCCTAATGATGCTGGATTAGACACAAGGTGCAAATTCCCAGATGATGTTGCATTACACACAAGCCAGGTGGAGTCGTCAGCTGTTCGTGTCCTCGTGGCATTAGTAAAGGCTGAAAGAAAGCGTGCAACAGCCCTTGAGAATGTAGCTGAGTTCCCGAAGAAGCAAAAAGAGCAATCAAATGCTCTCTTCACCCAAGCCAAAGAAGAGATGGAAGAAGCCAGAAATAATCTAGCAGAGGCAGAGCAGGCTAGGCATCTCCTGCTATCTAAACTTGTTGTCAATACAAAATTTCCTTCATAATAGCTAGGTTCAAATGTTTATCTAGTCAGCATGCCTGTTGTGATGTCCGTGCATCTACTGATGTGGCGCAAAATATTTATTCGGGTCATGTAATAACAACAATTACTTTCCAAACAATAGCAGACGAAGCATTGGATATGGTATAGTTCACGCACAAGCCCGACATTCCAAGTTCAACTTCCACATCAAACTCATGTTCACAGATATCTACACATTCATACATAATGTCCACAACCATGATTCACTTCAAAGCCAAGAAAATGTGAGGAGAGTTATAAATAAAGAAAAAGCTCTACTAGTTCCTGCTACCAGTGCGAGCACAACAAGTCAAGACCATGCGTAAATTAATTATATTTTAGTCATTTTTTGTGTTCTAAAATGCCTGCCGGCTCGCAGAAGGACGTGTTGCCGGCACACGCGTGGATTCAATGAAGGCAGGCAGGGCAGTCTTAAGCTGGTTGCACGCGGCGAGGAGACGTGCTTAGCCGGGCCTGCAGCGAGTGCGGCCCTCTAGGCCAGCGCGCCGGTTCAATGCCTGCGCTATGAGAGGTCGCGTCCGTGTCAGAGCAATCACTCCCTCCAGTCCTTTTTTGTTTGCGTATAACAAAATCTCGTTTTCCATTCACATTTTACAAGTAAAATTCGTGGACAAACTTTAACCCAAAGTACAATGGGGACTAGTAAACCAGAATGGAGGCAGTAGTTTTTTTTAATCAAAGAAGGGTTTCCCCTTCCGATTTTCATTACTGAAAACCAGCATCTAAATCTAAACCATAGTATTTTCCCTAGAACTACCAGGTTCAACATCTCGCAACATAAACTCATACAACCATACGCCAAGGAGGTACGTAGTACTATGAATTCCATTTTCGCTCCATACCAATCGTTCTAAAAACTACTTACTACTTATAACGCGCCATTGAAAATCGGTACTCTTAACCCCGCTAAAAAATGATATTTTAAACGTGGCTACTCGATCTGTGGGAACTGGCGAGCCACCGCGCTCCAAGTCGTTCACCTGTGGTCCCGACCATCAACTCCTACGGATCAAATTATCACGCAAGCTGACTATTCCTACAAAGGTGCTCCACCACGTACCCGGTACCCGTGAATGCAGCAATCATGCACCTAGGGTTTTAGGGTTTATTTGTTAACATCGCCTTTACGTAACACTCATTTGTGCGAGACAGCGAGAGGCCGACTGCGTGCGTGCGCCTCTTCTCTTCGTTATCTACTCCATCGTTTGTCTGGTGTCCAAAAAAATTATAATAACTACTAGCAATGTGCCAATGCGTTGCCACACGATCAAAGTAGATTAATACATATTCACCGATTTGATAGAAAAAAAGTCTAGTTTTGAAATACGTATGTCACAAAAATATGTTATGTTTCACTCAAAATATATTCCTTTGGCGGTTTTGATGAGATAAGGGAGGAATGTTGGTTTCAAGATTCGAGAAGTGGTATATGTCTAATTTCTACTCTTACTAGCAAGATGCTCGTGCATTGCATGGAACATCAAGATCTTGTGGGGCAAAAGGATGAACGAGGGAAGGCCTTATCTGCAAATGTGGTGAAGAGTGCGGGTAAATTGCCATATTTTCCTTCCTATCCGTCAGATATAAATCAGACGACCTACATTGCAGGATGGCAGGCCCACCATCATCACCAACTCTATTTTTTATCCCTACTCTTATAAAAAGCATTGTCGGTGATGATCGTGTGCCTGCCATCCTGCAATATAGGCCGTCCGATCTATATCTGACGGATAGGAAGGAAACTATGGCAATTTTGCAAAAAGATACCCACACCCCTCTCCACATTTGCAAATAAGGCCTTCCCTTGTTCATCCTTTTCCCCCAGAAGATAAACTACTCATACAAATGCATCTAGATGTTCCATGCAACGCATAGGCATCTTGCTAGTTGTTGCAAAAAGCCCATGTGTGTGTGAGATAGAGGGAGAGTGGAGGAGGATGGAGTGCATGTGTGACAAAGACATAAGGAGTGTGTGTGCGATAGGTATCAGCTTAAAATGAGGCGATAGTGTGTGTGTGCACGATCGAGAGGGCGTGTCTCAAGAAGGGAAGAAAAATCTACATAGTAGAAAGAGCAGGAGAGAGACATGTATGCGATAGTGGAAGCACGAGTGTGCGGGTGTATAAACCTATCTAGAGGCTAGCTAGTCAATAAATGTTTGTGAGAGAAATACGAGTCAGGGTGCGAAAGCGAGAGTTTTGTGTGTGTGAGAGAGAGACGGTAGTTGGGAAGGGGAGTGGAAGCAGGAGTTGTGTGTGTGTGTCTGTGAGAGAGAGGGGGGGGGGTTGTCTGATCAGTAAACAAATGAATAATGTCAGTCTAGGATGGAGACGAAAAGGAGACCGCAACAAATGTTGTGTCTACAGGAGAGAGAGAGAGAGTAATTTTAGTGGTATGAGTCATATGTAGAGACATATAGGGTGTGTGAGAGAATCCCATAGAGAGAAAGACAAAGTGAAAGACAAGTGGAGACTATGTGTGTGGCGGTGAAAAAGAAAGCTTAGGTACCGAGTGATACTAGAGAACAATAGAGACGTGAGAGATTATGAAAATCGTTTAATGTATAATGATAGGGAGAGTGTGACACTTCTCAAGGGAGACATCGAGAGACCATATTTGCGAGGATAGGAGAAACATGAAGTGAGCGTGCGGGTGAGCTGGAGAAAAGAGAGTGATAGCTACCTGAAGGAGCATACATGCAAGAGAGATGGGCGTGAAAGGAGTGAACAAAAAAGGGATTCAAATATTTGAATTCGCGATGATGCTACATGTAATCCATACTCGAACCAAAATTGATCTATCAAACATGCATACTCATATGAATTCATGCACATCTATGTTATTTAATATGTAGATTACTGATTCATACATTTTAGTAGAACATAATTTGGTTAAAAAAATTCGAATTCAACCTTAAAACTTTGAGACCATTGTATTTATAAATCATATTATACATATAAAGGAGCAGAATTCTTTGTTGTGCTTTTGAAAGTATATATAAAAAAATGATGTATATAGAATGTAATTCCAATTGAAAATGGATCCCGCCCGGAAAAAATAGAATACAAAGGGGATTCAAATTGAGTTGGCACGGTAATCGTGCACTCTGCAAAATTTGAACGAAGAGGGGAAAGTCGCAGTAACCGCCCGAAACCAAAATCTGCGAGATGGAAATTACTACTGCTTATCCCTGCCACGCAAAGCCTATCTGCTGGATTTCTATAGGTTTCGATAGGGGTAGGTTTGTAATTTCACCCAAACGTGATGTAACCGCCTCTCCCCCGGATTCATACACGGTGGGCGCCAAAACACAGTGTGTCCTCGGCCGAAATCGACTCCCTCCCCAATTCATATTCATACACGATGGGTGCCAAAAACAAACTCTCGTCGGCAAATATTCGGTGTATGCGAGATTACCGTCCTATCCCCAACCGACTAATATTGTTGTGATGTAGTAGAAATTTGAAACGGGGGCTAAGTTTGTAAATTTCCTCACATTTGAGACAAGCGTGCCCTGAATACATGGTTCCCCCCTTCCTTTCTACCTCCCTTTTCCCCATTCGTACTCCATGGGCACCAAAACACCCTCTCCACCCCACCCTCTTCCGTCCGCCACCCCATCCACCGCCGTCCTCCTCCACCATGTCGGAGCTGATACGCCGACGCCGCTGTCCATTACAAGAGATCGACCTCTCTCATCCACGGCTTCGGACCGGGATCCTTGCATCCCCACCGTCGTCCACCTTGCCAGCACCGCTCCTACGTCCGTCTCGTACACCGCACCCCGCCGCCACCGTCTACCCTCCTAGATCTTCTTCCACGCCGCCAACAGCCATCGTTACCGCAGCACCGTCAAATTCTCAGCAGATGCATACACGGGGCCGCACCAGAGGTGGTACTCTTTCGTATCTGCTCAACTTATTTATCACAGCAAGAAAATAGATCGCCACTGCTTTACTTTGATTTCTTCTCTTGGTTGCGAAGTTTCCTTTGTCCGATTTGCACCTTCAGATCCGCCATCGCACGCTCAACACTATACTCCCAATGCTTATGGTTTTCTCCTTTTATATTTCACACTAGTTAAATCACAGTAGACTAAATTTCAAAATTGGGTCAGTCGATTTTTTAGAGCTCGCCGGAGTTTGCCGGTGCGAACGAAGGGGCTCGGGTGGTTGTGGGGCCTCGTCGAACGAAGAAAACTCGATGCGGGTGGGGGTTGGGGCGGGGGTGGGGGTGGGGGTGGCGGAGGAACACAGGCAGTGGGGGGCGATGGTCCGGCCGGCAGCCCGTGCGGTGTTCTGTATGGGAAGAATCAAAGACGAGGAAGAAGAAGGGTTAGGAGACGTAGGATCTTCATCCAACCGCCTGAAATGGTCGAGAGACAGCTAGGAGTTGCATTCTTAATGCGCTCTGGTTCATCATGTGTGGGCACTGCACAACCAACATTTTATTATCCAAAATCTGCTTGCTCTTCTTTACCATGTTCCTCTTCCGATCTTCTTTAAAATGTACTCTCTCCATTCCTAAATACAAGTCTTTGTATAGATTCCACCATGGACTACATATGGAGCAAAATGAGTGAATCTACAATCTAAAATGTATCTGGATACATCTGTATGTGATCCATAGTGGAAATCTCTACCAAGACTTATATTTTGGAACGGAGGGAGTATGATAGTAGTACAATATGTTCCTTGTACTGAAGATGAGCAGGGACATTTGCAGTGTAGAGGTCTATACGGTCGGTTGTGATGGACACTTTGAGCCTCTTTGATTCGTTGGATCTTGTAAACATAGGAATTGGATTTGTAGTGACCTGCCCACTTGAATCCTATAAGAATAGCAAGGAAATGCAGGGAGCTGTGTCACCTTTGAGAGTTACACTGATATTAACAGTACCACACCTTCAGTTGAAGAGAACTGGTATCAGAAGCCTTTCTAGCTGTACCGGCAATACTAGAATATATATTCCAGCAAGTTCCACTTTGCTGATTTTATTCTGATGCTTACGGTTTTCCCCGTTATATCTACACTATGATCTGTGTACCTGCTTTGTGTCGCACTAGCAGCAGTCCACTCTTGATGCTAAACACTGCAATGACTTACAAAATTGGCACCAAGGCATTGAGTGCCATTTTGGATGCAACGAAACTCATACGCTCCCCACCCGTTAATTCTTGTTCAGAATATGATCCTAATGACTATTCTAACCTCGAGGAGTCAAAGGCAGATGGCCTGTCCGGTTTGACCATCAATGTGCCTATTCTAATTTGGCAAGGTTTTATTGATTGCGGGTATCTTGCATATGTTGTCTTGCATTTATTCTACTTTGTTGCACCGCCACCTGCTTAGTTTACTCATCATATATGTCGAGATGCCATGCCCATCCATTATAAATACATATTCCATTTGTCATCATACCATGTTTTTCACTCAAATGTTGTTCTTGTGCATCAGACATCAAAAAGGAAGAGGGTGATTGCCGAACCTGAAGGAGCACCAGCAAAGTCCTTGAAAAACGTGGTGGTGTCGGAGAAATCAGATAGCACCCCACTTATATTGGATGTACAACCAGTGACACAAAATGTAGGACCGACTCCAGTAGACTATACCCATACTTCACTGGCCACACCACTAACCCCACCACACAGAACCTGCACTCCAGCAAAAGGTATACCGATTTAATTTGCCATAGCACCAGCCATACCACAGAAAAATCCCACTCCAGCAAAAAATACAACAAGTCCACCTGCCGAAGACCTATCCCAACTGCAGAGATGACCAATTCCTGCAGATTGGAACCCCATTCCATCTTATTCCTAGTTTAAAATACAATGCTTTCAATGTTGTTAGGGGCGACGTGCATATATTCCCATCGTTAGAAGATTATAGTGAAGACAAACACCATTTTCACATCTTCATGTCCAACTTACGTGTAAGTGCTATTATTCATGGTTATTATTTTTCCTGTTTTCTGTTGATTGAACACATCAATGATTTACATTACATTGTTGTAACTAGGCGAGGGTTAATCTAGATAGTCAGGATGAGCAAAGCTTGCTTGTGCTTTTCAAGGAAGCATTGCAGCAGTATAGGTGTTACCTGAGGAAATCACACTTTGATGGCAAGTCTATAAACGATTTTTCGGTGAAGTCTCCTGTGCTAAATTTAGAAGACATTGAATGGAAAACCTTGTTATGCAGTGGTCTCGTTCCCAGAATGAGGTACTGTCCATGAAATCACATGACAATTTGAACTTCTACTTTTCCGCATGTGCCTTACGGATCTTTTTGCAGGAAATCTGCTCGAAGAAGAATTCTTGTTTGAAAAGAATGACATGATATCACAAATATGATGCCCGCTGCTTTGCTCTTGTTAGTACCTGTTGTTCAGTATGCATGATAGCTTGCTTATTAATTGTTTGCTCCAAATTATCCGATCTGTACGAATGATTACATTAGTGTAGAATATATCCAATGCCAATGATTTCTTTTAGCTCTGCATTATTCTTGTAAGTACATACTGTCCTTTATCAGTGTACTTATAATGACAGGTAGTTGTTCATGCACCATCACTCTGCAGCTTATTTTCCTTTGCCCTTCATTTCTACACATCAGATCTATATTTACTCTTACCATAAGGTTGGTACTGAAGAAGTTTAGCTGTGCATTGCTCTTGTTTGTACCTTTTGCCTGTATCGCTGCACTTACATTTATAGCTACTTGGTTATGTAGCATCACTCTTCATCTTATCTTAAATAGTCTCCATTTTTTTATATTATCACATCTATATTTACTCTTAACAAAATGTAGAATAAAGGCAATGCTTATGAAGAAGATTCCGTGGTAAACTTCTTGAATTGCCCCCCCCCCATCAGCATGGACAAGGCCTTTATAGAGTCTGTCTTCACCAATAATGTAAGTTTGTCCTTCTCAAGCCTTTAAACTTTGTTGTATATATTTAGTTAGGCATGACTGCAACAGTTGTTTATTTTTGGTGTTTGCATCAAATTGCATGTTTAAAGTTTATTATGTAGTTCATAAACAAAAGTTTGTCCTTCTCAATTTAAGTTTTCAGTTGTACAACCAAGTTCCTTCTTCATACCATGTAAATTAAACTATACAGAGCAAGTGATCTTCTTTTGCACTACATGTATGCTTCTGTTCTTCATCCGTAATCCCGTGGTGTGGTGAACCTACCCACTACAGCCCAATTTCATATTTTGCAATGTCGTAACTATGAACAATGTTATATCATTCTACTATTATTTAAACCATCTCTTTATTTGCCAATTTGAAATGGGTTAAATTGACATCACACTAACTATTGATACTTATGAGTTCTTGATCTGTAATCTAGTGGTGTCGTGAAACTACCAACTCCTTCACAATGTCATTTCCTGTCATGTCTTGACCTGAACAATACCATATTGTGTTACTGCAATTTTAAACTGTGTCACTTTATTCGTCAGCAAGAAATGTGATGAATTGTTAGCACTGATACTTTTATGTGCAAAACCTGTCATCTGTCTGCTTGTTTATCTCTCAGAGTGAGGAAGATATAAGTGTTGAACAAGCGCAGTCTCATCATCTTGCTCAGCTGGTTGCACTGCAGCTCCCCAGCAGGGCTAACCTTTCTTGAACTCTATTGAAGTGCTGTCGGTTTTGTATATTATTTTGTCGGCGTGTTTATTTGCACTGGTGGTGATCTTTGATGCCCAGTGTATGTAATCTGCTGTCTGCTTGTGCTTTATTATCACAGTGGCGAACTTTTATGCCTAGTGGATGTAATATACCATAATTTCTTTATTATATAGTCTAGGTTTTTTCTTATTCACGATGCTGCAGTTATTTTACTGTATATATATCCTGTCTTCGCAGTAAACTGGTCAAACCGTAAAATTACGGTACATAATCGAGCCGTCATGCAATCACGATGTATGATCCGCATCATGGGCCCCGTCATCTTGGTCCATTAAAAGGCCAAAAGTAAATTAGCCCACTAGTAGATTCGGGCCTTTAATAGGCCGAGTAACCCCCGGCCCTCTTTTCGCAAGAAAACTCAATGGGCTTTTAGGAGGCTAAGAAGTAGGTTGAGCCTGAAACATGCCGAACAGCTCACGGGCCGGCAACATCCCGAAATGGACCCCGACCCATGATTGTGCAAATCAAATCATGGGCTTTTAACAGGCCAAAATTGTCTCGATCCTTATTTGGCCCAATCAGATATCGGTTGCGAGCAGGCCGGATGCAAACTGAGCCATAGTTAGGCCCAACTATATGACGGGCTTTTAACAGGCCGAAATTAATATAGGGCCAAAATGTTAAACGGGCCCTTAACAGGCCGAAACTAATCAGAACGAATTACTAAATGGGCCTTTAGCAAGTGGGCCCAAAAGCATAGCGTCCAGTTGACGGGCTGAATCTGATATGGGTCATAATTTAGCCCAAAGCCTCTTAAAGGGCCGGACCTGATCTGGGCCGTAATTTGGCCTAGAACGTGGTAGGCTTTTAACGGGCCGGATCTCATATGGGCCATTATTAGGCCCGGAACGTGGCAGGCCATTAATGGACCGGATCAAATATGGGCCGGCATTTGGCCCAAAACATTGCAGCCAGTTAATGGGCCGGCCTACTAGGGTCCTCAAAATCTTGTGGGCCTACAGATGGGACGGCCCATTAATGTCGGTGAAATCTCGTGGGCCTTTAACTGGGCCGGCCCATTATGATCCGCAAGAATCTTGTGGGCCTCTACCTGGGACGGCCCATTATGGCACACAAAAATCTTGTGGGCCTTTACCTGGGCCGGCACATTACGGCCCACAAAATCTTGTGGGCCTTTAGCTGGGCCATCCCATTATGGTCCGTAAAATATCGTGGGCCTTTAGCTGGGCTGGCACATTATGGTCCGCAAAATCTTGTGGGCCTTTAGTTGGGCCGGCCCATTTAAACTTGATGGGCCGGTCCACGTGTCAACATATCATAGACGCGTCTCGCCCATTGGATGAGTGACACCTGTGCCAACGCGGACCTGACACGTGTCTCCTCCAGGCAATGATGATTTTACACGTGAAAAATTCCCATTGGTCGGGGCTGTTAACGGGTTATCAGATCCAAAACCCGACTCGATAGCTTAACGGCGTTTCGTTACGGTGGATGCCACGTGTCGGTCACCCTTGACGAAATCACTTCTGTGACACGCGATTTATCATCATGGAAGTGGACACTTCCGTGATGATAATTTTGGTAATGTCATGGAACACTTCTACGACAGCACAGGCATGACTATCTTGATTCTGTCATAAAATCGTCATAGATGTACATGCATGACAAAAAACGCGACCTGCTGTGACAAACTCGTATCATCACGAAAGTGTATTTTTTTTGTAGTAAACCAACGGTTTCCTGTGAGCATGCATGAGGGAGGGAGTCGGATCGGGGCCAAAGCAATGCCTCTAGGGAGGGGACGGTGTCCATGGACGTCGCCGCTGCTAGCCTTGGCGTCGCGAATCAGGGATTTCTCCACGGCTAGCTAGGATCTCGGCTTACATTAGTTCTGTTGCTCGCAAGACGAGCTAGGTTATAGGGACTGAGAGCATCTACATCCGCCCTCCTTTAATGTTCATAAGGACAGCCCGGTCACTGACCGGACATGATAGAGAAGTAAAAAGCTCACTCAACCGGAAAAAGCCTCCCTAGACGCCCGGGCTATCCGACACTCCTCATACTCAACTCATATATAAAAAGTTCTCGACGAGCCCGGTCAGTGCGCCACATAGAATTTGACCCACCCGAGACCACCTTTTTTTTGTTATTCTTTTTCTCTCTCTTTCAATCCCTATAAATCATATGCATGTGATCGGACAATTAGTGAGGGACATGGGGCTGTATACATGCACAAATAGGGGCTTCGAACGGTGCATATCTACATACATTTGAGGACACAAATTTGCGTACTATGATTTTAGATGTGGAAGCCAAGATTTTTTTCTAGGACCTAGAAGTACAAGCGGAGGAAGGTTGTTTCCGTGGGACACGTGGCGAGCGTGGGCCGACATGGCCGACGGGAGCGCGTCGACGCCCCACGGATCTGGCACCACAAGTGAATGAGTGAGCGTAAATGCGTGCAGCTGCTTTGATTGACCCGCTGACTGCTGGCTGGCCATTAGCGCTACCCCGCCGCTCACGCAGGCACCCCACTGACAGCTGCCTCATGGCACCAGAGGTACAGATCTACTTATATATACGTGGACATGCCGTTTCCCTGTCCGCCGAGCAGAGATAGGTAAACAGCCAACACTCGCGCCTCTCCCACTAGAGGAGAAAGCTCGACCGATAACATGTCGAGGCGGGGAAGTGGCTTGCTCCCAGCCCTGTTCCTCGCGGCGCTGCTGCTGTGCGCGGGGTCGCCTGCAGTCGGCGACGTCGCCGCCTCAGCTTCACCCTCACCCTCACCCCTAGCTCCAAGCCCACCAGTATCTGCATGTGCGTACATATTGAATGATCTCAACGCTCTTATATTTCTTTACAATGCCGGTACTCTACTATTTTTACCAAGCACTCCGTCAATTTCTACACGTGATCGTGATCTTTGCTTTACTGAGCTGTGAATAAATACTACTCCCTCTGTTCGGAATTACTTATCATAGAAATGGATGTATCTAGATGTATTTTAGTTCTAGATACATCTATTTTCGAGACAAGTAATTCCGAACGGAGGGAGTACCAAATTAGATAGAGTAGTGTCTGCATACGGTGTAGCGATCGAGGCAGTCGGAGATTCAAGAGCTTCACAGGTGTTTCACCTCCGATCGACTTAGCTTATTTTTGAATTAGATATGCAAATGGTTTACAGTTCTGTTTCTTGACAAGTCTCCCGATCAATGCATTCTTGGATGCACATCACCAAAATATTTTTTTGTTGAAGGTGACGAATATAAAGGCCAAACACAATGGCTTACGAAAAAAACTGAAAACATACTCCTACATTTTATCCCTTTTATACTCGCACAATCTCGTGTTTAGATAGATATCAAGGGAAATAGCAAGACCAGTAGATATAGTATTAAGAAGAAAACCCGGATGCATGTCCATGTAAGAGTTTAAAACCTTCCAAAAATTAGTTATATAGAATAAATTGTACTATGTTATTTCCCTGTAAAAAACTCTATGTTATTTGGTGGTACCAAGAAAATTTAGCCTTTTCTCTAAAGAAAATAATTTATGTCTTAATTATTGGTGTAACTAGAGATGATACCCGCGCGTTGCAACGGAAATTGGATGCCGTAATTTTTGTGAGATTTGGCGGGATGAAACTTTAATATTCTGATTTGCAATATGAGAAATGAAACTCAAGAACATATAATCTAATACATACGATTGTTAGTTAGATGTAGAATTTTTTTATTTAGTATAATTTATCATGCATGATGCATGTTAATGTGCATCTTTTGCCATGCATGATGGCATAGTGAGTTCGCATAGTTGCATGTTGAGAGAATTAAATTTAGTGCGGCATTATGAGTTGGCATAGTTGCACGTCAAGTTAATTGAGTTAGTGGGATCAATTCAGGTATATAAAATTATTGGTGCACGGGGAATTTCCTTCCTTTTATAAGCAGATGTGATGATTGGGCTTGATAAATTATATCCTATGCACATCTCTTCTCAAAGCACATGCCTGCAGGCTAATATGTCGATAACATTTTTAAATAACTTCAAGATTCGTGTAAGCTTTTAGGGTGGAGGTGGAGTAGAAAATAAACAACATGCGGTACTCGTACCATTTATTTATTTTTGAGCAGCCGGCAGAAGCGTTGCCTTCTCATTAGGAAGGGGAAAATATGTACACGTTGGCAGGTTTATTAAAGGGGGACATGCCTGAAACCCAAGTAGGCACTCGCACTATTGCTGGACTAATTTTTGCTTTCGTATACATGTACAGGCATTCCCAGCAGCCGCAGTGCCTGCTCTAGACCATGCCAACCGACGCCTCCTTGTGATGTTCCTCCGTGCCCTCCTCCGCAACGTTGTCAGCCTGGCGCAATTTGAACAGTTTGTCAAATTTCGCCCAACCGGTGGAATGATACGTCGGTTGGATCAGTTATATAAGAATAACACTCAATAACCCTAAAAAAACACTCAATAAAAAAACTGCAGCATCTTTATTTTGATAATGAACCTGGAATGCATATGTATATCATGGTATGTCTTCATGGAATATTAGTCCATGTTCTGTCGTCACCATTTATGAAACGATGGCTTCATCTGAATAAGTATCAGATTTGTATAAGTGTCAGTTCATACGATCAGTTGTTGGCATATTTTTCTTATTCGGGTATTTGACGAGACAATAAGAGGGTATTTAAATTGTTCGTTTTTTGGAACAAACTTTATTTGAGTTCATTGGTCGCTGCCAATGACATTTTTGAAGAACGGATGCTCTTGAAGCTGATGGTCCCGCCTAAGCTTGAAGATCTGCTTTCGAAAAGCAAAGGACATCAATGCTGACCCGCAAACCTTCCGCATACGTCCGAACCATGCTGATGGACTGCTGAAACCATCCAACGCGGTATAGACGTGTTTTCTCCCGCAAACCGAAGACAAACATGGGGGCTTTGCGGGAGTCCGGACACAAGAAACGTCACTCTCTACCCTCCTGGCCCACCCAAAAGGAAGGTGGAGCCCGCGCTTTTGTAGCATCCTGCACTGTTTCCGCGCCAAAATCACCCGTTCTCTTCTTCCATTCCCGCCTCTCTCCAGCCAATTCCAGATCTTTTCTCCCACCCTCACTAGTAGAAAAACACCTAATAGCCCCAGTTCGTAAGGGCCTTTAGTCCCGGTTCATGAACCGGGACTAATGGGTCATTACTAATACCTCCACCCATTAGTCCTGGTTCAAACACGAACCGGGACCAATGTGCCTCCACATGGCCCTGTGCGCCGAGGCCAGTCAGGGGGCCTTTGGTCCCGGTTGGTGGTACCAACCGGGACCAAAAG
>NC_057798.1:54025821-54029734 GCF_018294505.1 Triticum aestivum | reverse complement strand
TCATATATTGTGTTAGCTAGCTAATTAATAGAGAGAAGTGTTCTCTCTTATGTCCGTGCTTGGTCGATGCTACATACTATATATACATAAGTGATCGAGAGAACCATTGAGTACAGAAGTTCGTCATGCATACCGAGAGAAGTGATCGATCGACCTCTCCTTCTCCGAGAGATTGGTCGAACAACAAGTTTTCGTATATCATGTATCTGACACTACTGGCTACATACATGTACAATATGTATAAGTTCTCTTAATTACAATCCCCTAGCAATTGAAATCAATTTCCACATGGTATTCTCCGGCTTTATTGATGACGTGGTTAAGAAAGAATCCCGCCAATTCCTCTTGAATTGCTTTCATGCGATCTGGTTCTAGGAGTTCATTCCGCATCTGCCACGCCTAATTTGAAGAAGGGGGTTAATTAATACATATATATGAATGAAACTCAACAGAAATGATGGTGTAATAAAATGAAAATTGTGAATATTATTGCTTACGCACTTCATATTGTCTTGAGAGTAGCCTCGCTTGTTTTTCAAAGTCGTGTTGTGGATGAACTCGCACACGTAGTATCCATAGAAATCATTCCCTTCTTCCTGCCACAAGCACTTTACGAGAAATAGAGGTCAATCAAACTGATAATGAAGCATTATCAATGGCATTGATGAAGTATAGCTATAGAATCAACAGGAGATGCGCGCAACTAGCTAGCTAGTAGTACTTACTTTCGGGTATGTATATCGCAGCTCCTTCGGCAGTCCCGGAGCTTGTGCGGTGAACTGTTTCCAAACCCTGCAAGACAAAGAAAATAATTATTATTACTTGAGATATCAGGAAATGAACAAAAAGTTGCCCATATGGTGCGATAATGATCGATTGAACTTACTTGGTGAGCATTTCAGTCATGTCCGCATAGGTTTTGGGATCTTTCCGTCTCGAGTCTAAGACGATTACTAGTCCACGCTCAAGCTTAATCTCCAGAAGAATATAGTGGTACCTGCGCACGCATGCATAACTCATCAATTACATTACTATAACCTCGCTTGAGTAATAAGGGAAACCGAATATGCACACGACAATAACACTCACTTGCCATTGTAAGGAAAGAGTATGGTATCTTTGTTTTGATTTTTGATCAACGATTGTAGCACGTTGTCCTCGGCCTCTTTGACGTCCTTTTTAACCAGAAATTCATCTATGATATTTGTGTTAATGAACCCAATATCATAAATTTCTTGTTTTTTGCACTCGACGATCTTCAATCTGCATAATATATTAAGGATAATTAATTATAAATACATGAAATGAAAGAGCCGAGCTATATATAGAGACTTAATGGTAGAAATAGTACTTACAGACAGTAGCAAAAGACCATTAGTTTATCGAGGGCCTTTTGATTGAAGAACGCGAAGAACTCATCAAATGGAACGGTCAACAGATCATTTACAACGAGGTCGTGCTCCTCTTTAATATTCAGATACAAAGCATTCGTACCCCCAGACTCTCTGTAGGTTTCCATGTACCAATTATGGAATCTTCGCATCATTGTTGTCAGAGATTTTTCATCTTTGACGAGAGGCTTCCCGTACTCGTATCTGTGTTCGTCCACCTCCAAGAAATCAGGAAGTTGATCGTCAGGCAGGTAATCTGCAAAATTGCCATAACTGGCCACCGTCCCCGTAGCATTAGACACATTGAGCAGGGGGCACGATTGCTGTGCTTGTTCGCCGAGCTGGGCAATTTTTTCCCCTTTGCTCGTTCTTTTGACCTTTTAGCACTGACAGTAGTTCCCGACCGCTGGGCTTGGAGATATGTCTGTTCAGTAATGCGCTCATAGTTGGTTCTCGGCGGAGACTTTGGTGGTTTCCTCAGGGCATCGATAGTGCGCTTTGCTTTCACCAGATCTACCTTCTCCTTCGGAGGTGGATGTCTCTTTGCTTTCACCCCTTCAAAGAACTCCTTCACGTGGGTCCGCACAATCGTATCGTTTTCCTCCTTGGTCCTCTCGTACGGTAACTTCTCTAGAGGCTTGAGAGGTGGACCGTATTTGTATTGCCTCCTGCCTCTGGTTGTGCTGCTAGACGCCGGAGCTGACGGAGCGGCTGTGGCGTCTGTCTTCTTTCGTGCTTGCTTACGAGGCGGAGGAGAAGGAGTACGACGCGCCGGAGCAGCCGGGGCGGCGGCGGGTCTCTTCCGCCCTTGCTGGCGAGGCGGAGAAGGAGGAGGCTGCTGGCTGCTCGGGAGCGCCGGCGCAGGCGAAGAAGGAGGCGGAGTGTCGCCACGCGCCAGAGAAGAAGGCGGAGTGCCGCCACGCGTGCCCTAATCGTCACTCGCCGGAGGAGGAGGCGGTGGAGGAAGTGGAGTGCCCTGACTCGTCGTCGTCGGAGGAGGAGGCGGAGGCGTCCAGTTCGGAAGCTTGATGAGCTCCTTCCGCCATAGGCATGGAGTCTTCAGAGCAGAACCCAGCCTAGTCTCCCCTTCACCGGTAGGGTGGTCAAGCACGAGGTCCTCAAATCCCTTCGTTATTTCATCCACCATCACCTTAGCATATCCTTCTGGAATCGGTCGTCAGTGATAAGTTGCTCAGGATCTACTAGGATAAACAGAGCCAACATCCGCCTTGACCCTCAAATTCATCCATCGCGCCATAATGTGGCAATGTTGAGACTCCGTGATAGCATCCATGGGATAGCTGGCAGGAGCCGTCAAGACATGCTCCGACTGAAGCAGCTCGGTGGAAGCCACGCTGCTTCTCCGCTAAGATGGCGGGGTAGCTTCGGGGGAAGCTTCGGCAGGTCGTTTGCTGTGATCTGCTACTTCTCGTTCCTCTTCTCGTTCCTCTAGCCCCATTACCCTTTCGTGCAGCGCCTGCAGTTGGCCCTGCTCCAGTTTCTTCCTCCTCTCGTGCGTTTTGTAACCCCCTGCGTCTGGAAAACCAACCTTCCACGGAATGGAGCCTGGCGTGCCTCGTGTCCGTCCAGGATGCTCAGGATTCCCGAGGGCCATTGTGCGCTCGTCCTTCTCACTGTCTGGTACGAACGTCCCTTTCTGCGCTGCATTGATATACTGTCGAAGGTTCTTGACTGGTATTTCCAGTTGCTCGTCCGTCCAACGGCACATCCCTGATACAAGGTCCAAGGTTCCGCCAGCCCCGAAGAACCAATTCGGCAACGGTCTGGCCATCTCATTGTCTCTGGTTCGTTCCCTTTTTCAAGCAGATCATTCTCAGCCTTGGACCACTTAGGCCGGGCTTTGAGGTAGCCACCTGACCCCGTGCGATGGTGAAGCTTCTTCTTCGCAGCATTTTGCTTGTTCGTCGCCGACATCTTCTTACTCTTTTCCGATGTCTTGTGGGCCACAAATGCGGGCCAGTGATCTTTGATCTTCTCATATTTGCCGATGAATTCTGGTGTCTTTTTTTTGACAAAATGGTTCAACTCTTTCGTCACCTCCTGAATAGGGTTGCCATCTTCTTAAGAGCACAAGACTTGATTAATTGCTCTTTAACTGGCTTCTCCGGATCCTCCTCTGGCGGTAGGGTGAAATTTGCCTTTAGCTGAGTCCAAAGATCTTCTTTCTGCATATCATTGACATAAGACACCTCAGGGTCGTCCTTAGGCTTATACCATTGCTGGATGCTGATCGGGATATTCTCCCTAACAAGAACCCCACACTGAGCAGAAAATGCGTTCTTTGTCCGGATGGGTTCAATCGGTTCGCCGTCGGGTGCGATTTCTATGATCTCAAACCTTTCATCCGAGCTCAACTTTTTCTTCGGGCCTCGTCTCCTTACCGAAGTTGTGCTCGATCCGGAGGGCTAGAAATTAAAAGGAAGAAAGATGAGAGTAATTAATATGTGTACATATACCAAAACAATGAATGCATCAATTAACTAGTCAGCACAGGCTTAACT
>NC_057798.1:54024130-54024956 GCF_018294505.1 Triticum aestivum | reverse complement strand
TTTCTATTTTTTCTTCTTCTCCTCTATTCCTTTCTTCTTCTCCTCTTCCTTTTCTTCTTTTTTGTTCTTCTTATTTATTTCTCCTCTATTCCTTTCTTTCTTCTTCTCCTCTTCTTTTTCTTCTTCTCCCTCGAGAAAGGAAAATAATTAAGGAAAAGGAAGAAAAGAGGAAGAAGGAAGAGAAGGAAGAAGAAGAAGAAAGGAATAGAGGACAAGAAGAAAAAATAGAATTTTTTTTCTATTTTTTCTTCTTCTCCTCTTCTTTTTCTTCTTTTTTCTTCTTCTTATTTATTTCTCCTCTTCTTTTCCTCTCCTCTTCTTCTCTTTTCTTCCTCTTCTTATTTTCTTTTTTCCTCTCATTCTTTTTCTTCTTCTTCTTCTTCTTCTTCTTCCTTCTTCCTTCTTCCTCTTTTCTTCCTTTTCCTTATTTTACTTTTTCCTCTACACTAACCTAATTAAAATGCACTAACCTAAAATCGATATCTACTAACAACCTAAATAAAAAATTAATACATATATGAAAAAACAAATATAAACAAAAAATGATATGAACATTATATTCATACATACATATAGCCACATGCATTCATCATATAGCTATACCACATACATATATACATTAATTATATATATGAAAAAAATGCAATGAACAAAAAAAATACACATATATGTATGAAAAAAAAGCACTGAACACAGAGCCTCGACGGCGGCGGCTCACAACAGGGGCGGCCGGCGAGGGTGACGGCGGCGGCGGCGAGGGCGTCGGCGACGACCATGTACGGCGGGCCGGGGCAGGGGCGTGATCGGCGACGACGGCGATGGTGAC